>NC_051159.1:161890596-162070596 GCF_013339745.2 Dermacentor silvarum | reverse complement strand
CATTATATATCAATGTGCAATAAACATTACACTACTTCTGTGAAGACACGTTTAACTTTCGTGTTCTATACCGATTTCTATATAAGAGGGATCAACCACATTTTTTTTCATTCCATCGCTCTTTCGCGGCGGTCCTTAACTTGTTCTCGAGCTTTTGTTAACCTTCGTCAAAGGAAACTAAAGCTAAGCCGCCGTGAGCATGATTGCTTAGTTCTGGCTGTAATCAGAAGCGCCTAATTCTACTTCCTGGTCTTTCAGTGTGCTATCAAATCCAGTTCAAAACCACTGAACGCCTTGTTTTTTTGACATATGCCACGTTACTGAGTGATTTCAGTGTATGTATGGGAGGCAGGATCCTTACCTGACCCTTATGTGACTCAGCGGCCGTGCTGCGAATCGGAGCGTCCACTTGGCACTGCTGGGGTTTCCTGCATACAAGTACCCAGGTTTATTCATTAACGCACAGAGCGCGCATTTATCAGCCGATATTCATGCATCGCCGAAGGCAAAATGTAGGTTGAGCGGCCCGTCTTAATTCGAAAAACGAAATGTTATTTAACAAGGGATCGCGAAGCCTTGTTAGAACCTGTGTGAGTATAAAACAAGGGCGCCGATCATTTGACAAAAAGAAGAAAGAGATCAAGAAAGGACGGCCATAGATAATTTTCTTACTTCTATGTGGTCACAACATTTTCTCACTGCGCATATTTATGAACTTAGGCGTCTTTTCGAGAAGCCCCCGTGACGTCACCTCCGGTAACCTTGGCGTGCTCTTTTGTTTCTTCCAGCTTATCATCTTGCATTCTTTTTTTCTAGATGTTGTCGGTGTTAGTGTTCCTAGAACACGCATTGCCTTTGCAATGCGCCGCCAGGGAACACTGACTAGCGCTTCCCTTTACAACACCGGTTGTCAGCTCTATTTTTAAGCGCCGTCAGAAGCAGGACAGCTGCATGTTGTATAACGTCGACCCGAGCGCGCGCGACAGTACGACACTTGTGTTTTGAGCTTTACAGTAACGCAAACATTTTCGTTGAGCAAGAGGCTGGCCTAATGCAGCGCGCAACTGAGAGCGTTGTGATAGCCGTCACTCGTGTCTATAATGGCCACACGTAGTTTTTTTTTTTTTGCGCCTTGAATGTACTGTACTCATGAAATAAAATACAAGCGGGAAATTGGAAAGTAGAATACCCAATAAGATCAATTACTCGAGAGTGCAACGTCACAAGGGTACGCAGCATCTGGTCGCTAAATGTGGCATGAACTCTGAAAGACCCAAAACTGCACCAATTTAACACGAACTGAACACGGTGGAAACGAAAATACTCGTATTCCGCCTAAATTTACGCGTTTCACTGCGTGAGCAGGAGAGGTACTTTGATATGAATCATTGCACGCCAAATCAATCAGCGTGTGCTCGAACATCACAGATATAGCTGAAAAAGATTTCCACATGTTTGCTGAAGCTCAAAACTAGTTGTCCATGTTTATATTCTTTCTGCCAAATCTTTTCTAGCATTTTGGCTACAATTTATTTTTCCTGCCCAGTTGAGCCAGTAGGCATTAATCAATATTTTTTTTATTTTCTTTTTTTTTTTTCAAAGGTACATTCCTTCAAAGGCACATATCCGCTGTCCATTGTTATCTCGGTGACAACAAACAGCGGATAGAACAATCGATAACATTCCAGAAACTTCCTATACGTGCAGGCGCGTCCTGCATGCGACAAGATTTGTTAGGCGGTGAAGCGCGGTCACCCGAGAAAGATAAATAAGTACAGGTGTCAGTACGATCCAATCGTTCAAATTGTGCGTACGGCGAGGCAATGAAGTTTGTGTGGTTGCCATAATAGCCAATTTTTCAAGTATATGAATAGTTGAAGGGCTTTTGCCACCGGCAAAGGCAACCAAAACTGCAATTTTTCCGTATTTTTTTTCTCCGAGCGCAGTAAATTCCAGAAGGCACAAAGTAATATAGAATGGTAGCCCGGTTAACACAGTATAGCCAAAAATAGCTGAAGCTTTGAAGGTTCAGTAGATTGCCTGAAAAAGGAACTATAACTTTCAAATTTCTTACAAAAAGCTTCGTGTTCAAGGTAAAAAAAAATAGCTTTGGTGGTCCGCCTAAAAATATGTGTGATACAACATTAGATAGCTTTACTTCCCATGAATTGTGCGTTGCAAGAGTTGCAAACATAATACTAAGTTTTAGGAATATGGTTTCAATAAACACTGGCAGTTGACAATACTCGCTTGGTGCTAAGTTCGTCTTTTGCGTAGATAAATCGTGGTCAAAAGACGTTATTTGCTTGCGGATTCGTACTCCACGTTCAATTCAAGAAACCAACGAGGTGGAACTGCTGATTATCGTTGTATATCAACCGCTGCAGAGCAGAATAGTGAGCGTCGCTATAGAACGAAGAATGCAATAATTTAGACCAGTATTCGCGCCCTTCAATTTTCTTCTCTTAGCTCGTGCAAAGAAGTTAAGGAACGGGGCTGAATGGCATTACCTTGGATGATTCCAATCTGCACTATGAAAGCCCTCAAATAAAAATTTGAAGCTTACTCCTCATTTTGGTTGCGCGAATGGTAGTCTTCCCTGGGTAATAGCAATCTCTAGAGCTCCTTAAATCGAGATGTGCACAGGAGCGTATACTGCAGGTATAGTCTGTTCGAAACACCGCATCACGTGCGGACTCATTTTTTTTTTTTTTTGCTGCACCGCTACTCTATATATATATACCTGCAGCCCCACGTAGCAATCATCAATCTTCGTGCTTCATTTCCGCATGCAAAGCATAAGATTTCATCGTCTGGAATATCTAAAATCTGCATACCATGATTGAGACGAGAATTTACCGCGTACCCGAAGGTAGTCATCACAGTTTTCCGAGATTGCTAAAGCGCTCTTGTCGTCGTATTAACATGCGTTTTTGTTATCAATCAAATTTTTATGTATTCGAAGATCTTTATGGTCTTCGCTTGTTCGTAGATAGTAGCATGAATTTAAACTCTGATTGAAGCGCCGCCCAAGCAACATCAATCTTAACCACGATTTCTTCGAAAATTAAAGCTTCGTGTTCAAGGTAAAAAAAAATAGCTTTGGTGGTCCGCCTAAAAATATGTGTGATACAAAATTAGATAGCTTTACTTCCCATGAATTGTGCGGTGCAAGAGTTGCAAACATAATACTAAGTTTTAGGAATATGGTTTCAATAAGCACTGGCAGTTGACAATACTCGCTTGGTGCTAAGTTCGTCTTTTGCGTAGATAAATCGTGGTCAAAAGACGTTATTTGCTTGCGGATTCGTACTCCACGTTCAATTCAAGAAACCAGCGAGGTGGATTGCTAATGCGCTCTTGTCGTCGTATTAACATGCGTTTTTGTTATCAATCAAATTTTTATGTATTCGAAGATATTTATGGTCTTCGTTTGTTCGTAGATAGTAGCATGAATTTAAACTCTGATTGAAGCACCGCCCAAGCAACATCAATCTTAACCACGATTTCCTCAAAAATTAAAAGAAACGTAAATTACAAGCAGTATCGTTTCCTACCGCGGAAACTTCAAATAGGATATTACAGACACAATTTTTGTTCCGCACGCCGTTCAAAATTGTTCTGCATTCCTCCTGGACAGAGATCAAGCACAAAAATAATGAAATCACCTGCGTATGTGCAATGAAAGGGGGAGGAAAATGGAAAGGGATGACTGCACTCTAATAGCTAGGGAAAAGACTATAGTCATTTGAAATGTGAGATAGGGCAAACAAAAACGAGATAATTAAATGCTCTGTTCTTTCCTGTGTAGAAGCCTTGGACATGAGAGACTGCTGTGCATTTTACATGCGAAATATTTGATCTGCTATCCGATAAGCTTGCTGAAAACACTAATCTTTAACAAGCAATATCGTTTTCTAGCCCTGAGAAACCTATCAATTGCTTCTTAGCGACAGCGACAAAAAACCAAAATCGCCTCTAAGTTTTTCCTAATTGGGATAATCTGTCAAGCCATCTATACACTACCCCCCCCCCCCCCTCTCCTTCAGGATAAGAAAAACAATAACGGAACCTGCCAACAAAACGCAATATATTCTTCCAGTGCCATTTTCTATGTTTATGACACGCTCGTGTGGAACGGCGACGACGTGCACAACATTCCTCGCAGGTTCCAATCATGCATTATTTTCCCAAAGCCTTCTTTAACCTTTTGTTTGTGCGTGTGGATGTCTTCTTCGCGCGCTATATATGTAGCACCTCCTATAGATCAGAAATAAATAGCAGGCGTATTGAGGACAATTAGAGACACTTGAACGCTGAGCTATTAACAAGAAGATTTTATAACTGCAAAAACGAAAAAAGAAGGAGAGAAAAAGATCGACACCGCATAACCCAAATTTTCTTAGTTTGCATGTATTCAATACATCCAAACGAAAAGAAAGTTGATCGACGCGCAGTGAGTGACTGAGCGTAATGAGTGGTTGATGTTGCAAAGTTGGTGATGCATTTCTATCATTAAGTGCACAGTAAACGCAACTACAAAGCCACTGAATGGAACAATATAGTTTGTGTAGCAGTAAGTAGACATAACCGTAACTTTACGAGACAGGAGCATCGACATTAAACCCGAGTAGATTATGTTTTAGTTAGCGTTAAAGGGAATGGAATTGGTGTTTGGCATCGTGTGCAATGAAAAGAACAGATTACCCTTGGTTGTAAAGAACAATAGTATGGATAGCAATTATTATTGTTGTTGTTGTTGTTGTTGTTGTTGTTGTTGTTGTTGTGTTGTTGTTGTTGTTGTTGTTGTTGTTGTTGTTGTTGTTGTTGTTGTTGTTGTTGTTGTTGTTGTTGTTGTTGTTGTTGTTGTTGTTGTTGTTACATATGAAAACATATACAGAGAAAGGGAGGAGAATAGGGAAGGAACGGGCTCGCAACTGCCACCTAAAGTTGCACGAAGCCTGCCTACTCTTTACGAAGGAGGGGATAGAAAAGAAAGTTGAAGATAAGGAGAAGGGAAGTAAGGAAGAGAGAAACAGGAAGATGACCGGCCACAAAGACGAAAGTAGAGCAAGAAAATACACGCAGGAACTGAAAAAGAAAACGCGCAGATCACAGCAATCACAGAAGGATGTAGACAGACCAAGTTAACAAAAAAATATTTCGTCTCCTGCAAAATAATAGGAAAGGGCAGCGAAATCAGTCACGGGAGGAAGGAGAGTAGTCTCGAAAGTCTTGTTCAGTTAAAAATTCACGTTAACGTATTTCAGAGACGGTCTTGCGCACTTGTGCGTCTCTACGATCTTTAACTTTTGGGGCTCTTTACCTTACAGCGTTCACGTAGTAAATTTGTCGACAAAAAACAAGTGTTTACTTTTATTTAAAAGCCATCTAATGTTCTTAGACAAGTACTACACTAGTGGAGGCAGTGACATCAGGCAATCACAGAGCCAGCAGGTATGTTAAACAAAGCTAGGTTACTTAGATGCAGTTGTAGATTTAGTTGCAGGCCTTTCCGCTGCAGTGAATTACTTAGGCTTAAAATAATGGTAATGATGCTGATTACAATAGCTAATGTCAACGTAGTAATCGTAGCATCCAATGGCAGCGCGGTGCCTCCCCACCCCCTCCACTTCCTTCTATTTCTTTTTTTTAATGCTCTCATACTTCTTCAGCTCGCTTCTTTTTGCTTTATTTCTTTCTTTTTTCTTTTTTTTCCACATGAAAATCGCTGCCTCTCTCAAATCCAGGCAAGCTTTCTCTTAACCGTAAATGGCTCGGAGCCTTCGAGGCAACGTAACTATTCACACCGTGCACTAATGAGACGGAGACTGAATAAAGTTCCTCGCTTGGATTTTTGCGAACATTTCAGCCCGGCATATCGGGTGATAACATTAACGATACTTTGTGGTAATTAAACCACTCATTCGCCCATCAAGATCCTCCCTCTGAATTTTAGGCAAGCGCTAATGCTGTGCAAGAAAATGACGTATAGCTGCGAATATGTAGGAGGCAAACGAATTCAGGCTAAGCGCTGATTTAGCCTGAATACTTTTGCCTGCTACACTATTCGCAGCTATACGTCGTTTTCTTGCACAGCATTAGCGGCTACCGATCCATCGGCAACAGTGAAAAGCAAACTTCTGAACGAACGCCACTCTGAAAGAGCACAGGAGGCCGAAGGGCACGTGCTCGAAATATTAAAAACTAGGTTTAAAAAGAAAACTGGATCAAGGGAGAGGATAAACGAGCATCGCGCGCTTTTAACAGGTTTGACACGAGCTGGCACACCTGTGCATACTAAAGAACCCCCTTCAGCTTGAACGAGACGGCGTCGGATGGACATAAATTTTTTAATGTCGCTCCCGCCTATACAGCGTGAACAGGTGGCATTCTGTACATATTAGGTCATATTACAAACTTTATACTTAACACTCGCACGTTCGAAATCCGCTTCGTCAAAAAAAAAACGACAAGATAAACGGGAACTATACTTGTGTGTAAATCACGAAGCGCAGAACACTGCGTGCAGAAATTTTGATAATCACTTTCAATGTTAAAACATCACGGGTAGCTTTCAGCGAGGAAGTTCGCTCACCACCTTGTTTTTAGTCTTTGCTACAGACGAGCATCATATTATGTGTTCGTGATACTGAGCAGTCATTACTCTTCTGCCTAAGGCGTGTTAATATTTGAGTGTTTCACATATTATATTTAATTACTCGATAATACATCAACGGTACCGTTACTAGCAATACCCGCAACGTGGGCGGTGAGATGGCCGTTGTAGAACGGGGCACGCAGATAAAGCATGGGTATTTTTGGCTCCCGTCTTTATATTAGAATGGCAGGTTGTAAAGTCGATGTGGGCCGGTAGGTCTTGGTACCGGGAAATGGTACAATGTGGGCAGACGTTGTCTGGGCAGCACGCGAGCTAGTTGCGCTGATGGTTATGCGTAAAATAACGCGCTCACAGTCGTCCTACGCCCTTACGGAAAATACTCGTACCTCATTAAAACGCAAGCACTCATAGCATCTTATATATGGCATGAAAGACTGAGGCTAATATTTTGAGTAATATCCGTTTAAAACTCCATACCAGCACTTTATTCTAGAAAAAGGTTAGTAGACTTTTCGTGCCGGAGCGCCGCTGCAATCTCGTTTCTCCCATTGCCTAAAACATGTCCTAGTGCCCAGCTAGGTCATTCTCTAGGAAATAAAATGCTTTAATTGTTGAGAGCCGAGAAGGTCATTAATTTAGTTAAGCATACGAATTGTTGAAGATAAGTACCAAGTGCTAACAAAGTACGTCCCCTTAGTGTGGGTGGCACTGGACGTCGGAGATACAAATGTGAGGGTTTTTTTTTTTTTTTTATTTGCCTGGAAGTAAGTCAGTGAGATGAAAGAAGATGATAAAACACTACTATGTAATAAGATGATATACAGAAAATTATTGAATCCACTCCTACGGACAAGCGAATAGGTTCACGTGAATATTGGCACTTGATGGTTTGGAGAGCTATTTTTTTTTTTTTTTTGTAGCTTGTGAAGTACCTGATTATTCTAAACTGGGAGATCAAACAAAATAAGATGATTTCGGGCCCGGCACGAAGAAAGGCTCTACTTCATGCTTTGCCGCAAATGCAAGTTTGCTGGAAAAATGAAGGGAATGAAAGGCGTAACAGATCTGCCCGATTTCTTGAAACTCCGAAATTCAATGTAATCGAGCTAACGCAGTGATAAGTCACAAATATTACTATGCTCACACACGAATGTACGACAGCACTACCAGGAAAGCAATGTTACCAGCAATACGCAAGCTACTAGAGCCGCGATGCTTCTCTATGACGCGTGGGCGCTTAGACTATATTTCAATGTGTCCGCGGCAAAGGTCCCAAGAAAACCGTCCACAGTAATGGCTCCAAACAGATCAGTGCGACGACGCCGTGTCGGCTCCTCGCCTACGGCCACTCGCGAAGGACAAAACAGAGCACCCTCTCGTTTTCCCTAATGGCTGTCAACAGCAGGTAACGGCTGCCAAGCGACCTGGAAAAGTTCGACCCCATTAATTTAGGATGTCGACACTTCGCTCCACGAGCTTTCACGAAGAACGTTCTCTTCGCCTTTCTCGACCTGACGTCAAAGACAGGCGATGCACGCCCTCACCTAATTAATGCAGAGACACTGGTGGGCGTTCGGGATACGAGCCCAATGTCCGTCAATAACAAACACGACGTCAAACAAGCAAGGCCTTTGCTGTTTCGCCCAGGTCAACACTGCAGGATGCGATAAATGTGCGGCTTTAGTATTCTACGCTTACTGCAAAGTGAATATTTCTTGGCGCAATAGTGGTAGGCCGGCGAAGGAAGCAAAACTCGGATAAGCACTTACTGTAGTACAGTGACTACACTAAACTAAACAATTCCTGCTCGCATGTGCACCGTACTTTCAATTCTCTCAGCCACTGTGAACAAGTAATCGGAGCTTCGCCACAGCGCCCCTAACAATCCAGTCAGCTCTGCTAGTTTATAACGGACTTGTGTATTTCTGTTTTCGCCCTGCATTTCAAGTTTTTTAGTTCTTTCACCAATGGTTTCGGGACTTTCCTGATAGTTTGTTTCTTAACATGGCAAGAGCTCGTATCCTGGGCTTCGCAAGTCTTCTATATAAGTTCTTTCTGGGTAGCTGAGAATGTAATATGGTATTGAACAGTGTATCTGCCATTGGAAACGCGAAAGCCATTCAAAATCACATAATTATGGCCACCTAATATAAAAGCAAGGTACTGTGATAGTTAACGACCACAGCCAATCTTTTGATACTGTTATCATATTCTATAAGCATGCGTTCGAGTAATTCATTGAGTATGACGTTATTGAATCTAGAATTTTCAATAATAGCGCTTAAGCAATATTTATCGCATTGTCCTCGCTTTTCTGGAACACATCGCGTCCCTTATTTTACGATCTTATAGTACAGCTATATGATCGCTGGTGAAAATTCATTTCGCCACCGGGACTCTAGTGCAACAGAATGCCACAGAAACAAACGCCGCAAACTGGAAGCGTTCCGCTCACGCTTTCGTACCATCCGCTTACTAAACTGACAAGGCAAAACCAGCAAGTAACCAAACGAAGACGGCACACTTCGTCTAAACAAGGCAATTGCTTCATACAGTAATTTAGTGTAACTCGGATCAGACTCAACAATATCCAGAACCATTGTACGCCAAGCTGCTGGAATTTATAATCACCGTCTCCATCTTTGGATATACTCTGCTGGTGCAGCTGGAACCTGCCTTTTCCTGACAAAAAAAGACGCCGACTGTCTCTCGAAATTGTCCGCTCAGAGCGGCCCACGGCCAAATGCGCAACGCTTCCGCGCTCACGGTTAAATATTTAGCGTCCCCCGTGAACCACCTCCAGAAGGGTGTGCCTCGCAGAGATAGATAATGCATCGGCACGAATAAATACGTACGCTGCTATCTCCGTAGACGCGCACACAGCTCGCTCACGCAGATACCAGCGACGCAGCAAAAGGAGAAGCGGCGTTGAACCGCAGGTCCTGTGTCAGTAGCGCGCTCTATAGAAGGACCGCTGCCCTTTGCACCAGTCCCTTTTTACTTTGCGGCTTTTCTATTCGGTAATGCACGCTGTCTGGGCGTCCTTACCCTGTTGACGGACACGGTTCGGCTTCATTTTTTAACAAGGTCAATGCAGCCGGCCCCTTGCGACTGCAGCGCTCTTCAAGGCTCTCATCGCTAATGGGGCAGCGTAACTTATTTCCCTCCCTTACAATAAACAAGTAGAAAATGCATTTAAACGACAAAAAAGGAAATGGTTATTAATTTTCGCTTTTCTTGAGTGAAAAATGCGTGGTTGAGGGAAGGCTGTCGTCAGTGATTCAATCAAATTTGCTCATCTTTCGTAACATTTTAAACAAAACCGTTCACCTAATTTTCGGTTTCCAGGGAGAATAAAACAAAAGTTGTCAACATTTCTTTTCTCATTAATAAATCAATTGATCAATCAAATGAGAATAAATACGCATTTTGATTCATTAAATATATTAAGCAATGATAATGTACATATCAATAGCGATTGCGACATCCGCCAGTGATAAACAGCTCTGATGACCGAGAGAGAAGAAAGATTCGTGAATTTGTCCCCATGACGATTAAGCCAAAATTAAAGCAGATCTGGGGTTCAAATCACGAAGCAGTTCTGACAAAATGTCAATTTGTCATTGTCCACACTAGCGTCGAAACGCTGTGTGAACTCAGTCACGAAAGTTTTCGGAAGCGTAAGCGCAAACTTAAGAACTTCAGGAACGAATCAACAATAAACAATGAAACATTTATATTTTTTTCGACGTCCAAACTCTTCGGGCTATGTAATCACTATGTTCTGTAAACGCAAAACAAAGCTGAGCAGTCCACAACCATGGCAAGACAGCGCACCTCGGAACAAACGCAATTTAACAGAATTACGACAAATATTTGGTAACGCTTACAGTAAAAAACCTCCTACTGCTTCATTGACGCAAGAAATTATAACCCTTACTCTTGCTGGGTTCCACCGCCTTCCACTTCGTAAACTGAATTAGAGCTCCCTTGAGTGGAGACCTGGATCCAAGACTCTAGTTGTTAAGGGCTAAAGAATGGGAAGCAAGTTTCCGAAAACTTTTCTTCGGTTCCACTTTATACAAAACAGCTAACGCAACCGTCGCGTCATTTCTTTGTCCATGAACTGACATTCATGAATGGCAGTTTTCTATGAAAGAATCTTTCCTTAAGCAAACAGTTAATTATAGTGCTCGTTGGAGACTTATATTACAAACTGAAGCAAAATATATTTGTTCGATTAACTGTGCAAATACGTCGGTGCATGACACTTTTCAGGAATACAAATAAAGGTTTGTTTTGTATATATTTCTGATTTGTTTAGTCATGGGACAGCGCAAAGTAAATTGTAATGTTCCATGATTGTGCTTTTTATATACATATATACATACTGACTGGACAGATAAATATTTAAATAAATCTTATTACAATTTATACAAATGATTGCACTGCACTACGCACGCTTGTGATAGCTGTGCATTTGATCTCAGTATTTCCTGCACTTCTGAAATAATTTAACGTTATGGACAGGCCTCCGATATATTTCTGAACAAAACTCAGTTTTACCGCAGTGAATAAATCAATCAATCAATGTGCCTTTACTTAACAATTACTTTTACCTGAAAGCACTAGTTGGTTGGAACAGACATAAAGCACTCTACAAGAGGAATATCGTGACTTGAAATTGCATTTGTAAAATTTCTCTCTCCAATTACGTAAATATACTGGTGCTATGATAATATAAGGGATGTGACTGTGTGCGAAAAATTTTGTTACAAAGGCACATGGGTATCTGAAATCTGAAATCCCAGCATTATAAACGCCTAAAGAGTAATTTTAGATTTGCATTGCGACCTGCGCAGTAAAAATGAAACGAAAGTGTCTAGCACACACAGCATCCGCTTTTCAAACTTACATTATAATGGCGCGCGACAGCGCCGTGCGTAAACACCTTCTGTATATGTAAGGCGGACCTATATACTAGCAACACATGTAACACAAGGGGTTTATTATTTAGGACCTCAAGCTAATAGGTTATATCTAAGCGCTAACATGTGTGTCAGGCTAGGCCCCAAACAGATATCTTGATTATCAGAGCGTTACCAGTATGCAGGCTACGCGCTAACATGTATGAAAAAGGCTGCCGTGGCTAGCAATTACTTTTTCCTGAAAGCACTAGTTGGTTGGACAGACATGAAGCCGGTGACATTGACTACATGTGTTCCATTTAGATGTTTTACACATTAATGCGACACAATTCTTTGCCTACTCCCCCACTTTGGTTTTGGTTTCTTTCTTTCTTTCTTTCTTTCTTTCTTTCTTTCTTTCTTCTTTCTTTTTTTCTTTCTTTCTTTCTTTCTTTCTTTCTTTCTTTCTAATCTATATCGACATGCTGCGACCACACTGCTCACGTGCACCTTCGATTGATAACGTTGAGAACACACGCTCTTTTAGCTGACAATGAAAAGAAAGATTTTAGGCCAGAACTTGACGTCCACGCAGTCGCACTGTAGTTCATTCGAGGTCAGATATACGGAACTCCAATAGCGCCAAAGAGACAAAACTGGCTGCGGTTGGGAGGCCGCGTTTAGTGAAGCTTTCTCTGTGGCGCACGAAGGTCTGAACGCCGTAGTCTGTGTGATGGCTCTGTAGTAATCTGCTTAGCATTCTTAACCTACTTTCCCCACTAGAGATCATAAATGAAAATGTCTTCGGCGATACGTTGTGTCGCTCCACTATTTGAATTCTAATCGCATTAAAGTCCAGAGTCATCTTGAGATGGGTTCTACCTGAAATTTTTTAAGCGAAGCTTTCTTGCCGAGTTCGAGGCACTTTTTCGTACGTACCTGGCGTTCAACGCCGAACATCGTTAATGGGATGGTCGCGCCATCTAGGAAAGGTGCAGCAAAGGAGTTTACGAGCGCAAAGACGTAATACAAAGCGGCGCCACAGTTCGAAGTGGCAAAAGGAGTACAAACACAAGTGCGTGTGGCTCACATTAACTGCTACCACAAAATTCACCCTATACGCGCGCCTCCTTGTAATATTTTCACGCCAACGGTCACCTCAGCCGCTTTCGTTCACTTCAATCTCCGAGTTGCATCGATGCTTCGACTGAAGAAAGTGCTCAACGCCTCTGATCTTGCGGAGCACAAGCGCAAACAGGCCTAAAACGAACATCATCGGTACGCCGCCAAGAAAGCCTAAACAGCCTAAGCGCGGGCCCCTCGCTTAGAGCAGATGAGGTTAACCGCCCGCGAACGACATGCCGCTCAAACGAAGCAACACGGGGAGGTCCCCTTGAAGCAGAGCCGGACCTCAGCTACTCAGCGGCAGGCGACGGCGAAGGCGGCTCGAGCCATTGCGCGCCCGTACGCCGCCGCTAATGCTTACTGCGAGAAGCATTTCGTCAAGGAATCATTTGGTATAGCTGTTGTAGCGTTTGCGATTGCATTCGGTTTGCTTCGGGCGTTCGTCGCATCGGAAGTTCGGGTCCATTCTACAACCACATTTCCCAATAGACAGCTCTGCGGACTTTGTGGTGTGTGCGAGATGCCTAACGAGCTCAAAGAAGAACAAGCTGCCTCACATCTCTCGCTCGAACGGCTTCACGTATCCGCTGCAGTCATCGTGAGGTGGGCTAGATGAGTTCTGCCGGAAATATATTTTATTGCGATATCAATTATATGGACACTCCTGGCGGATTTCTGCCGTCGGCGTCGTCGCTGCCGACACCGTCACCGTGAGGTTCCGCATAAAGTCCAAGGGCGATAAAGTCGTCGCCGCGTGCCGTATGCTGTACGTGCAACTTAAAGCGTGCGAGGGTGAGCCGGCGATCACGGCTCAATCTCGCGCACGCAACGAAAGGGAGCATGAAGGAGGCGCGCCGTCTTCCAGTCGCGCGCAACGCTCTGGAGTGAGGGGGAGAGGTGTTATACGCCGCGTGCGCCCGCTTGCGCGGCTGTATCTTGAAAGCCATCTGCGGCGTGGCAGAGTCCGCTCTACGCTGTTCTCGCAGCTTAGTTCGCGTTGATGCCAGCAGCGGCACGAAGGTCGATTCGCTCACTGCTGCGGCCGCGCTAACTCACTCCAGCGTTTTGACAGCGAGTTTGCGCGGTCGTCAAGTGAGATGCATTCATGTTTGCGCGTGCGCGTGTGATGTCATGCTTGTGAATTTAGTTAGTATGCCTATGTTTACAAGTCTACACGACCGATAAAACTACTATCATTACTTCGTATAGCTGTCTAGTAATTTGCTATTTCAATGGTTGCTTTGGCGTTCGGGTGAAACTGCGACGTTTTATTGAGGGTTGCAATGGTTTGACAACAAATAAGAATGCTACCTTATCGCGTTTTCTGTCAGAAGGCTATAACTGGGGTGCGAGAGACACTCTAGAATACTTTTTACCACCTGAGGATCTTTGACGTTTATAAGTAAGCAGGTGCCTTTTTTAAGCCGCTGTAATCATGATGCAGCTATGCAATGCAGAATGTAGCTGCCCATGACGGCCGATAACATGACCCGTGGCTTCCTGCTCCGCATCAGAACCAGGTGGGCATCGTGTCGCAGCTGCGAGTCTCGTAATGATTCGATTTTTTGATTACTTGAATTTCGAAAAATTTTATTCCTCTTGGGAAACTCTCTGCACTAATACACAAATGATAGTTGCGATTGATCATAACTAAATAAACATTATTCACATTGCTTTTTTGTTAAGATTAGCGGAGTGAGCAAAAATGAAAGAACATCGAATTACAAAACCGAGAAATCCACCATCCTTTGACTTTAGCGCAAGTAAACGTTTTTGATCTAACAAAAGACCATGGGTTAGAAGTGAACGTTTTCATTTAGTCGAAGCAGCTCAGTTGAAGCTACAGTGGGACTTCCCGTGCGATTGAGTTCGTCTGTACATTCGATGCAAAAGACAGGGATACCGAATACTTTACGACTCTTAAGACAGAAGGCACGTCGAAAACCACCAAATCCATCCACCATGGCTTTTCACTGATCACCTACTACGTCACAAGTGAGTCTTTATGCTATTTTTCATCAGCTTCGAAATACTTCCCGAAAAAGCATGTACGTATATTCAAATCCAAATTCATGCTACCATCACTCCTTCATGTAAAGCTGAGGGCAGAACTGGTCGCTTTTCTTTGTTGCATTTTGCAGTCAGATAAAACAAAATAAAAATGTCGGACTGCCAACTACCGCACATTCAGTTACACACAAGACCTTGCAATTCCACCTTTAATCCCGATTTCCGCACTATCAGCCAGCAGCCATCATTAGCTACAGACAAGCAAGCCTTGTATTTTTCTTGAATGATAGTGCGATCACTTATTAACGTCCGGAACACAGCGCACGTTGCGAGCTGTACACAGGTGTAGTTAACCTGAACCTGGTCATCGTTATATTTTACTACATGTTACTGGAGCATTCACTTGGGTCCGTGACTCTCGTAGGAGACGAGAGCAGCAAAACAAGACCCAATAGTATCATTACGCAACGCAATGTAGCGCTGTAATATAAGAGACAACGATCGGTTCGTGGCTGCTTCAGCATGTCTGTGAACTGTTGTTATAACTCCGCAGTATATATAAGCTTGCACTAATACGCGTATGTACAAAAAGTATGCTTACTTCAAGAGAGCCGGGGTATTAAGCAGATAATTTACATTGAAGGTTCCTCTTGTCATGGGCTTTCTTTCGGCAAGCCGGCTAATTCATGCTTCTTTTGCTGCATGCTTTGTTGTGCAGATAATATCTGGCTATACTGACCGCCACACGTGAAACGGATTCCTTGACGTTGCATGACGACACGCTGAAAATGAGACAGATACTTTTTATATGGTTGCCACCTCAGGCCTACAACTCTAAACGGGTTGTGGGATTCCCACCACAAAACAGTGGGAAGCCTCGCTATCCAGCGCCCACTCCCGGAACCATCTCGATCGGGTAATGAGAGCGCGCCGGGCGGCAGCACCCGGCTCATAGGATCCTGGATTGAGGACTCCGTCCACGCCCAGGGCCCGTGGAAGGACCCTGCAGTTTCCCTGTGTTTTAATAAATGTTTTCTCTCTCTCTCGCTCTCTCTCTAAACGGGTTGCCGAATTAGGTCTGGAGTAACTGTCTCCGACTTCTTCGAAGAACTGCGGGCTGCCCGCCAAGGTCTGCCTCCCTGCATGTTTGCGTACACCTTGAAAGGACCCAGTTCTCGACCAGAGTTGGCAAGAGTGAAAGTTCCCGGCGTTAAAAGCGTTGTTTCGCTGAACGACTATTCGCGGAAGACTGAGCCTGTCAACACCATTCCTGAGAAACGACGGCGAAACATTTCGGAACCTGAAAGACAACAACTTGTCGGTAAATGTGCCAAGTGTTACGCTCACCTCAAAGCTACTTACTAATACTAAGTGGTCGTAAACTGCCCGTTTGCAGTTTGTGCTCGTGCTGCACTTCTGTGAACTGTCTTGCTTAGTGTTTGCTAAAGTAGCATTCTCGGAAGTCTTCCCCCCTCCTCTTACCTTGCCCTTTTTTTTTATTCCTGGTAACTTGGTTTGTTCATATAAAGTACGCTAAAGTTTCCCTCCTTTCTCCTTTCTGTTCTGCTCTTTCGCTATCCTAACTAGGCACTTCTTGCTTCGTATTGTATCTATGATTCTAGGTTTCGCGCGTGTGTATTTCAATATATACGCCAACCACTTTTCGTGTTGTCGCAGGTCTCGCAATTTACCGTTGCGCCGAACACGCGCCGAAAAATTAAACCGTCGAAATAATATTCACTTAGGACCAAATTCACAAAGCTTTTCGTCAGTAAAAGCTCGTTGCCATTGGTCATCCGCCTTCGCTAATAATATTTCCAGCATCCACCATAGCCTGACAACTACTCTTACCAATAGTTATAGCGTAAGAACATTTTTCTATACGGGCCCTGGCTGCCTTCTACCATGGCCGCGGTGAGCGACACCGCGAGTGACCTGTGTCTCGGTTTTGAAGCATCCTTTAAATCCTACAGGAAATAACTCACACACATAGAAACACATACAAACACATTTCAGGCTCACTGCGGACAGACATTGCACAAAGGCAATGAACACGAAGAAACGTTTTCACGGAAATTTATAACCCGAGTCGCGATATAACATTTGCCTACACTTTATCTAAAATTATTCAATTTACTAGAACAATTTTTACGGCTCGAACTGCACGCTTCTGTAGTCCACTTGTTAGCTATGGTAATTTATGTCTGTATTTGTCCAGTGCCCAGGCTACTTTGTGAACCGCAAGCGTTACTGTGAGGAACATGAACCGAACGGACCTTAAGTTTTTGTAGCTGCTTACGCGTAAAAGCTGTTTACGGGCGGTACACGGTACACAGGCAAGAAAATGTAAAAACGACCCTGTACTGTGCATGACGGTGCACGCTAAAGAACCCCATGTGGTCAAAATTAATCCGAAGTCCCCCACGTCGGCGTGCCTCATAATCAGATGATGGTTTTGACACGTAAAACCGCAAAATTCGATTGTGTTTTTCATCTGCAGTTTTTTATCTGCATGGGTCGTTCTTATATAATGCGATGAAATGGTAGTAAATGCAAACGCTCAAACTGGCTAACAACGCAGTGAAGTTGTACGGTTCCTAACAGTTCAGAGACTTTGACCCCTCGTTTCACTAGCGTTTTCAGGAGAGCGCCACTCTTGCCTCTGCCGAGAGCAAAACATCAAACCCGAAGCGGCAGTAGTTCATAGCCCCGGTCGGAAGTTGTGCGCGCCGGCGTATGCGGGGCTTCGGTCGCCAGGGGGGAGGAGGGGGGAGACGCCGACTATTTCGAGAGGCCAGGCGTCAAGTTCGGCCGTTTCCACGGGTCGACCCCGACTCGCGAGTGTATACGCACCAAAGAGTGGCGGAAGGCAAGCTGGCTCCGTAAAGCCAAAGAAAAATGGGGAGCGGCTCTTAGCGCATTTAGAAGTTTCACTGGTGAGCCGCGCACGTTTACTCGAGCCCGCCGGTGAACTCCGGTGGCTGGGGAGAGGAAGGAGTGCGACGTGAACGGACGAATAGCAGAGGATCGGAATAAGGGCCACCGCAAGTCGCAAACAATGAGAGCCTCTGTGAACTCAGTCACAACCCGGCCACTTTGTTGTTGTCTCCGCTCTATAGACGCGAGGATGCAGGCATTCGAAGCATGCTGTTCCGTGATGCTTAGCATCCGCACAATTGCGGCGTTTGTTTAGCCCCCTGCTATGCAGGCAAGAGAGATGCAAAAACTGATCTCACGATTAGTTTCACTACGCCACCGCTACCACGAACATACTTTTCTTCAACGGTGATAAACCGGCATAACACGCATAATAGATAGGCAAGGAGGTGATATTAAAAAGATTCTGCGATAGGAGCAGGGTCTAGAAGTGGCACCACTCCCTTACCCTCAGCCGCCAAACAATCCACTAACCAAATTCATTGTAACATTGTCCTCGGTATTCTCATCAAAGTTGGCTTGAACCCAGGTATACCGAGGAGAAGAAGCAAGGTCTGCTGCCGTCATGGCGCTGGCAGAGCAGCTGCGCATGCGTTCTGAACATGGTCTTCTACACTGATGAGCGGAGCACTCTCTAAAACAAGGCTTAGATAGGCGGCGCGACTTCTACAAAAGTATAGTATGCTTCTTCCGAAAGGATCTAATATCTGGTCATCTTGAGCTAAAAATACTTATAGTACATAAATTCACCCAACCGTCTCGAGAAGTCGCTAAATCACCCCAAAAGTATGGAGCAAATTTGGTCAAAGCGAGATCTCCAACTTTGATTACAACGCTACAGTAACGGACTCTAACCGTTTTAGAGTTTTATACCATGATTTCTGCCCACTCACGTCCCACAACTAGGCTTGACGTATGCGGGAGTACCTCGTTCACTGTTATTGTCTAAGGCTAGAAACGTGAGGCAGCGTAACTGCGATGTGAGAAGTAATCATGAAGAAAAGAGAAAATGGACTGCATTTTTCCTACCCATAAATAATTGGTTGGCTTTAGAGTCATGCTCAGGGGAGTTTCTGAGTTACCTGTATTCACTGTTGTATATACTACGTTGCGCAATTGAATATAACATTTTCCAGGAATTTGAAGGTTCAAGTCACGTTATTAAAGAATTCATGGCCACACTCGCATGCTGAAGCCGGCTGTATTTCTTGTAAAAAGTGTTTCATTTAAGTAATACGTGCCTTGCTTTAAAAGAACCAAAGAAAGGATATCACCGTTCATCAGTTCGTGCAATCACGGCGGCACGCATGTGTGTTTGAAGTCTCATCATTCAGGTTTTCTACTTCTCTGGCACTTGAGATCAACAGTATTCTGCAATAATTAAAAACAATTAATTAATTATAAATAAACAAATTAACTAATTATTAATTAATTAAGTTTGTTTGTTTGTTCGTTCGTTCGTTCGTTCGTTCGTTCGTTCGTTCGTTCGTTCGTTCGTTCGTTCGTTCGTTCGTTCGTTCGTTCGTTCGTTCGTTCGTTCGTTTTTATGCTATCATTTGCGCAAGAGCTTCACGGAGAGGAGGAGCAAGAACTGGTATGAGTATTAGTGCCTGCCATGAAGATCGTAGTGATTTAGGAAGAGAAGTTGTTCTAGTCTTCTGAGGCTCTTAGCGCAGATGAGTTCCTGTTAATGAGTGCGACAAAGGGGTACACCAACCTTTTGGGACTAATCAATACGATATGATACGTACCAGATAACCGACATGTGGGCTTGAACCCTGCATAAGTTTTCAAATATAACATGTTTCAAAGAGGCTTCAAAGACAAGACGTTCGAACTTTCGCATACGTCTACCCGTTATCTGGGTGCTATATTTCAACACAGCGTTTTCCCGCAAACTTGGCTTTTCGCTCGCTGGCCCACCCACTCGACTGCTGCAAGGACCCGTATATACTCACGATCTTCTCTCGTAAGAGCAGTAAACACGGACATCGGCTCGACGACCTTCGACTTTGCTCGGATGATCCACGAAGCTTATCCGCTTTTTTTTTTTTTTTTTTTTACCGCCTCGGTTCTGCTGCCTTCGCTTCTGAGGCCACGTAATGGCAGCACTTCGTGGCATGCTCACCCGAGACAGCGGTCCTATAAAGCGTGGCCACTGCTGGCCATTTCCGAAGTCGTCGCCCGGCTTGGACGCTTCGCAACTAGTCTCGGAGGGTCATCGCTGTGGGACCAGGAAATTGGTCTTTCTTGTATCAGGGTAGCGCCGGCTGTCGGAGATGTTTCTTTTTCTAGCGCTTTCCGAATGGCGCCGGCTGGACAAACAGTCGAATATATATATATATATATATATATATATATATATATATATATAGTGCGTGTAAGGTTTTAGGGAGGCGTGTCAGTTTTTTAATATAATGTGCACGTGCTGTGTGTATAGCTGGCATATAAAATCTAACCGCAGTATCCCGTTTTCGGCACCACGGATTGATTCTATTTTAATTCCTTGAATAAAAACCCCGTTTTTATAATCAAGTAAACGTGAACATAGGATTATCCCACACTGTATGCTAGATCTTCGCGTATTATTTGCCAAGCGCATAATTATTTGCACGCAGGACACCATGCGCCTGAACTAGTAAACTATTGACTCGTGTCGCAAGGTGCAAGAATGAAACCGGCCAAAAAAATGAAAACGAGGTCGCTGCTACCACTTTTCCTGTTAAGGGCATCTCTGACTGTTGTCTGTGGTCAGGCTTGTATGAGTGGCTCTAGGGAATAAACACATTAACACAGGCCACTCATCTTTGTAGCGAAAAACCTCACTCATGGTCGCGTTCCGATCTTTCATAGAGCATATTTTACTCGACGGGTCGCAGCTCGGTAGAAGTGCGGGGTCATTACCACTATAACCTGGGTGCAATGCACTGTCTATGTCGCGAGCACCAAATGAGCAGAAGTCCTAATGGGTTGCCGTAATGAGTGTCTGCAAGGTAACAGTTTCCCATGCATTTCATTGATTCCCGGTTCTCAGTCTGAAAGGTCTCCAGGGTCAGGATAAAAACAAAACGTCACTCCATTAGCCGACTCTCATTACGAAGTTACAGAAACGAAGGAAACAGACAAGCGAAGTAGCCAGTGAACCAAGCATCGGAAATGATAATTTCATCTGCCGGTGGTCGCGGAAGTGAAAAAAAATATGGCATGGTACTGATGCCGTCATCGCGTTCTTCTGCACCATTCGGCAGCTGAACGTAGCGTAACCGCAGCGGCACTTTGAAGCACGGCGTTGGAATAGAAGTGACGTTAGTGACAGAGTTTGTTTACATTCCGTAATATTATATAGTGAACAAAAAGATATGATATTTTGCATTTTGGGTGCACTGAGCTACTGCTCACAAAGTTGGCGCTGCGTTATGCAAGACCGCTATCCTGAGTCACAGCCTCTTTAACACTCACTGTCATGCTATGTTATTTACACCACATAGCCCACCCATCACGCACATACCTTGCGTATCCCAAGAATATATTACAAGGAAATCGCATACCTCAACCAATCTGTGAATGCGCGCTGGTGAGAAAAATATTACTGATAACTGGAGAGGGTAGCCGAGTGATAGGTTTGGAATGCTATTATATGTTTGAAGTATGAAGTTTACGTGTTTCACCACATCAGTGCATGTAAAAATTGTACATGAGTGGTGAGGGTAGTGAGGAAAAAGCTGCGATATTGCACCTTTTTATATGTGCTCCACGTAAGCAATGAATCGATTTAACTTCACTTAATTATTCACCTTTCATTAAGCTCTGAGGCAACGATGTGCAGTGAACGTTGTCGTGTGTGCGCGCGCTCCACCTCTTCTCCTTTCCATTTTCCCTGAATTCATTCTCGTTCCCCCGCCCCTAGTGCATGGTAGCAAACCAGGAGCAGGCTAATTCACATTCCTGCATTCCCTTTTTATCTCTCTAGTTCTTCGTATCGATATCAGATGACAATTGACGGCCCACCTCTACCATCCGTAATGCATGACAGATTCTTAGGTGTCATGAATGACCGAAACTTGTTCTGGTCTAAGCACGTGAAATTGCTCAAGTGTAACCTAGACAACTTCGTACACATGTTTAGATACGTTGCAGGAATGAAGTGGGGCCCCATCAAAGCGATCATTGCTCCAAGTTTAAGTAGCACTTTTCGTAGACCACCTACGATACAGCTTACCGATCATGGCAAATATTCGCCTTTCATTCCTACGTATATTTGAAAGCTCAAGCATGGCGAATATGTCTAGGTCTGCTACGCAGCACAACAACAATGGGCACGATTTCTGAAGCACGCATCTGCCCAATACAGGTTTACCGTTCCTACAAACCACTCAGAGTGTATGTTTGACCGGTGACCCACCACGAACGTCACCCGTTTCCGACGAGCCACATTTCACGTCCAGCGATCTCTTTTTCGCAATCTCTATTACATCATGAGAGCGCCATTGCATCAGGTTTTACTCCAGCCAATGTAGCGGGCGTACCAGCATGGACTTTGCCAAGACCTATGGTGCGTCTCTCTATTCCGGAAGTTGCTAAAGAGTCACATATGCCCTCATGTGGCCTTAGGAACTTGGCCCTATCCCATTTTTCTAAAGAATATGCCGCTTTTACGCATGTTACAACTTACAAGGTGCTTCAGCGAACACTTTCAAAAATGTTTGAAGGTTGCCTGTGGCAGAAAGCACAATTGTAGTTCATGAGCTGGTCTACTCGAAGAGGCGAACATTACTTGCACACGAAATTGAAAATTGCATAATCGACAAATTAACAAAAAAATAACTAATTCAGTTCTTAACTAGTTGCCTTATGGCCCATATTGCAATTTACAAATTGTATCCGTGGAGTTCGCATGGCGAATCCACTTGGAACCAATTGTCAGGATGACACAAGTTTCGAGATAGTAATTCTCGAGATTTACGGAGAAATGCATTCTCCTTCATTTAACTAAGAATGCACATTGGACTGGCTTCTACGTTAATAAATGAAAAATCAACGCATTAGAAATGGTGTCGAACGCGTTAGAAATTGTGTCGAAGGGACGCTACGCGTTAAAAACACGCCGACTGAAGCCGCGGCTTTGTAGCCGGCTTTAAGCAAACATTAATAATAGGTCCCAACAGATGGCGCGAGAGCAGGGAGAGCGCGGGAAACTTGAATTAATTTCAGCAAAGCCTCCATTGCGGAACCTCACGGCGACGGCGACGGCGACGGCGACGGCGACGCCGACGGCAGAAATCTGCTTTGGAGTGTCCATATAATTGCTATCGCAATAAAAAGTATCATCATCAGCATTGGCTCAAGCGTCGTCTTCTTCTTCTGCAGCTGGCTCATTGGCGCCCCTCGGTTTGCGCTCGTGCCGTTGGATGCCGTGCCGAGCCTGAGCACATGCTCGGCACGCTCCAGGTGCGTGGCGGTTTCCCGCCAGTTGTGCCTTAGCACAGGTGTCAAAATGGAAGATGGATGGCCCATTGTTATACCCCTCGCCACCGCTGATGTCTCTTTCACAAGTGTCGCGATACTCGGCGGCGGCACGTCCCACCAATCGTTGTTCCCCTTTGTTTCGTGACGTAGAGATCGCGCTAGCGCCGTTATCAGCAGTTGCCCTTCGGACTCACTACGGGATGGACGCTCGTTTAACCACATCTTCCTGGAACTTGACGATGGCGTGCAGTGTGCAGCGGCTATGAACACTGTGTCTCATACGCTAGTCTATGACGATGGGGATGCCTTGGCGCAGGAAACGCACTACTTGGCCATCTCGCCGGGCGATAGCAAGACGCCCGTCTCCTTGCTCTTTGACGAACAAGCCGAAGACGCTCAGTGCAGTCAATAATGATAATATATAAATTCACTCTAGCAATATTTGCTATAACAGAGCCACCATAGTCACAGCTTCGCTGTCTTCCATCTTCACAGTAGTGGAAGGGCTCTGAATTTTTTAGATTCGAAGCATCTTATGGTCGGGGCTATGTCACTCCCTCAGTCCATCCATCCGCCGTGCGGCGTCCACACCCCTACTGCGCATCCTCCTCCCCCTCCTCTCCTCTCCTTGTCTCATCTCCTCTCCTCTCGGCATTCCACCTCTCCTCTCCGACGCTCCTCTCCTCTCCGGATTGCACAACGAATGGCGAGAAAGAAATTGCAGCAGCACCAACGAGGCAACGCGCAGAGCTGCTGCCGACGCCACCCGCGTTTCTCCGTGTCCCCGCGTTCGCGCCGAACGCTCGCGGTGTCCGTGAATGCAGCAGGCGCCTCTGGCGTCGGCGCCGGCAGGTTTAGACCAGCCACAGCTTGGCTGTGACGTCACCGGGGAGATAAAACTTAGAGCCGCCACGACGGCGGCAGAACTCTCGTTGACTCTGTGGCGAGTACATATACCTTGACATGAGACGGGAAACCATCTCCCGCTCAAGCTAACCATCTCCCCGCTGCTTCGCATCCACACATGGTTCCCTTTAGCGGGAGATGGAGTAATCTTTATTGCGATAGCAATTATATGGACACTCAAAAGCAGATTTCTGCCGTCGGCGTCGCCGTCACCGTCGCCGTGAGGTTCCGTATGACGTCATTGGAGATGAAATCGTCGCCGCGCGCCACCGAACGCTGTATGTGCGAGTGAAAGGGTGCGAGGGGCGCGCGCTTTCACGGGGAGTGAACCCAAGGCGGAGAACAAACGCGCGTTCTGCGCCGTGCTCCCTTAAGGGCTGCAGAAGTAGGCGTCTCTTTCCTCCTTTACAATCACCATATATGTAGAGCAAACGCGCCTTCTTCCGACGCGCGAGAGGCCGTGGGGGAGGGGGGGGGGGGAGGCGACGTTTAGCTGCGGCACCAAGTGCCTATTTATATCAGAGGCTCCGGCAACAGTCACCAACGCCGCACGCATTTTGAGCGAACGCGGGCGAAACGCCGACGGCGTCGACAACAGTTCTGCGCGTTGCCGGTGCTGCTGCATGTCCAAGCTTATACAGCTGATAAAGCTAATATCATTACTCCGTATAGCTCTCTACAAATTTGCTATCGCAATTGATGCTTCGCCTTTCAGGTGAAACTGCGACAACTTTTTTATTTTTACTGCCTCTTTTATCGCGTTACGTTACATACTTTTATGAACACCGTAGCATCTCTATGTCATAACTAATGGTTCACTGACTTTTCTTCTTCATTCCTGATACAGTCGTGGTTCTCCTGACTGGCGAGAAGGAGGTGCGCACAATGCTGGAGCATGCACAGGATTTGGGCATGACGTCATCCGGAGAGTATGCGTTCCTCTACCCGGAGCTCTTCCAGGGCGAGGCTGCCGGGAACATATCGTGGTCCAAGGGCGTCGGTAAGCTCACTTGGGGCACATTTCTTCACTAACCCGTCCCAAAGAGTAGCAACGCTGGAATGCTGAGACGTCGTGGCTAGGAGGAATACTCGTAGAACGGCACATAGAGGACAGGCGCTGCCTCAACGCACTCACTGGAGATAAAGTCTGTCGAAGACCATGTACAAGCGCTTTTAGCGCCACGCACGCATCGCAGTAGGTGAAGACGTTGATTTCAAGAATTTATTGACCTGAAAGAATTCCACGCTCCTTTAGCGCCTTCTAAATCCAGTCGTCAAACAGATCAAAACGATATTGTGAGCCTCGTAGGAGTCACAATACTGGAAGTGCACTCTTACTCGCATTTATTTATTAAATAGTTAAGTAACCTGCAATCTCTGTGACACGAGAGGGTGACCTGCATTGAAGAGTGTTTCTTCTTCGAGTTGATAATTCATATTCTTTGGTAATGCAAACAGTAGCTGGGATCCATTGAAAAGCACGGACTGCGAGTAAGACACACATAAAGATATATAAGATTGCGAATTGCACTTTTGTATGTCTTTATGCGTACTTTACTCACGTACAGTCTCTTCGGACGCATTCCTGGACAGTTTGGTTAAGTGCTATTTTAAGCTCCTGTTAGGGGAAGGCACCCCGGAATAAAAGGAAAATAAAAAATAAACAGCGAATACATTCGAATGTCTTTTTTTTTTCTTAGCATTTTTTCTGACACATACTAGGCAAAGCGCCCACAAGCACGACATCAATATCATAATTCATTCCGCAAAGGGGGCGCATTTTCAGAGTTTAGATTTTACTGCTAGACGCTTTGCTATCAATTAGTGCTGCAAGCAACAATATGTGCAAAAATAAATGATCACCTATATGCATGTGCAGTGCAATACAGCTTCTCTGCATATTAAATCATTATTTTCCCACCTTGGCTTGCACAGATGACCCGCAGCGGCGCGTGCGACTTCGGGAGGCGTTCGAGTCACTGATGATTATCAGCCTGAATCAACCAGTGTCGGACGAGTACATGCGTTTCTCCAACGAGGTCAAGCACCGCGCACGCACGCAGTATCAGTTTCCTCACTACATGGAGCGGGTGGTAAGTTGCCACGGAATAGACATAATAGTTGCAAAATCGCCAAAAATGCCAGTGAATATATGCCGACTGCAGAAAGTAATAAGTGCGTGTGTTCAAGCGCCTCTCGATGATCAAAAAAAGTCGCAGTTTTGTTCGACAGGCGAATCATCAATTGCGATAGCAAATTAGTAGCGAGCTACACGGAGTAAAGATAGTAGATTTATTGGCTGTATAAACTTGGACACATTATCTTACTAACTGAATTAACAAGCGTGGTGTCAGCGCGCACAAGCAATCACTCGACGATCCCACTCGACGACCGCAGACAACCGCTGTTAAAACGCTGGCGTGAGCAAGCGCAGCAGCAGCAAGCGAGCGAAGGTTTGTGGGGTCTCTATCGCTTCAACGGAAACTGAGCGGCGGAAGCAAAGCGCATACAAAGCTATGAGCCGTCTGGAAATCGCTTTCAAGATACGGTGCGGGCGACCGGCCGCGGCCGTTCAAAGTTCAAGTGCGCATTTGCGGGCAAAGTAGAAGACGCAGCCCCTCCCTCCCACGTTGCCTTCCCGCTTTCCTCCTTAACGCGAGAGTCACCAGTTCCCCTTGCGCCGTTAGTGCCGGAGCACGACGTGGCCCGCTCCCTCCCTGCCATTCCACCACGGCCTTTCGCGCTACGGTCGCGTTTGGTCTCCGCCGTGTGTTGGCTCTCCGTGAAAGCGCGCGGCGCTCGCGCACTTTCACTCGCACATACGGCCCGCGGCGACGATTTTATTGCCCTTGGACTTTAAATGGAACCTCACGACGACGACGACGACGCCGAGGGCAGAAATCAGCTTGAAGTGACCATGTAATTGCTATCGCAATAAAAGCGGCAAAAAAGTTGATGTGGTTTAGCTTTGGTTAACCCTTGTTGATAGCGAAAGCTTCACTGCCCTGGCTACGGCGGCAATGTCTCCTTTCAGGGCTCCGCAAGGGCCTAAATATAGTCCGGCGTAGCATGAACGCGCGCACACTAACGTTATGTCACATTGGCGAGAACAACAGCGGCTATAGTTAGAGCGATGGTTCGACGTACTGGCGCCGCCAACGTAACCGGAGGCGCGGCCTATGCGCTCCGACGCGCCCGGCGTCTGACGACGCTCGCCCGCGTGCCGATGGACTATAAACGCGCCTTAATGCTCTCTTGTGGTTTGACCTATAGCTCTCAAGCTGAAAACTGTTGAGTCGCCGACGGCTGCCCGAGGTAGCGTAATGAAGTCAAAAAATCAAAGCAGGTGCAAGAACAGCACTGGTCGTTCCGAGCTTTTAGCTCTATGCAGTGGGCGGGCCTTCCGAGGGATAGATAGGACCAATGAAAAGTGATCAGTGTCCTGCAGAAGAGTTGGTATTTGAGGAGTCGCATGAAAGAGGTGGGGTACACAAGTGTGAATATGAGTTTTTCAAGGAACCGGGCTTAACACCCAATTTTGATTTGCCACACAATTCTGGTTTTCCACACGGTGTCAAAGAAAACTTATGATGCATTGTCTGTAGCTGTAAACCACGATATAAGTCAGGGCGATGGGCACTGCCTGGCTAAGCACACTGGCATCAGTTATTGATCTAATTTAGCTAGTCGACCAAGATGAAGGCTGTCATTGACGGAAACGGCAGTGGATTTGGGCTGCAAATGCGGCCGTGCATTTTAAAGACGGTAAGCAGCTGTTACGTCATAGTAAATGGTAAATTAAAATTTAATTCTGGGGTATCACGATCCAAAACCACGATATGTTTATGAGGCACGATGTAGTGGTGGTCTCCGGATTAATTTTGACCACCTGGGCTTTTTTAACGTGCATCAAATGCACGACACATTGGTGTTTTTGCATTTCGCCCCTATCGAAATGCGGCCGTCGCGGCCGGAATTTGACCCCGCGACCTTGGGCTTAGCAGTACAACATCAAAGCCACTACACCATCTCATCGAGTCATAGTAAACGTTACAGTTGCTCATTCACCATTTTGATCGAGTAGCAGAACGTGGCAGTAGATGCAGAGAGTGATGGTGCACTAGGACAGCGCAAGCCGTCAACTATCGTTCATTGCCGCATGGCGCTTTGCTTATGACGTATTAGCGTTACCCTTAGCGGTTCTTTTCATAGTTCACCGTGCAGTACTTGCTCTAACTTTCACCGCCGCAACACAAGACGATGTTTAAATTGCTCAGGGCCGTAGGTAAACTGCTATTCATCACATGGCCAGGCCCACGATTTCGGCTGTAACTCATTCTAACCTTCCTGATGATGTTAAGCACAGCATCACGTATATAGTAGCCACTACTTTACCACAGTGGGCCCCTGGCATCCTGAAAACTCTTCCGCGAGTTTCACTCTAGCACGCTGAGTTTACAGAGACACTGTCGTCTATATTTAGACATTTGCTCTTCCGCAACACTTTTAAGCCGGATACCTCGTCGTAAGTGGCCCAAAGGAAGCGAAAAAAAAGCACGCTCGCACCGCGGTTGCTTCTTTTTAGAGGCGTATATAAACACGAGCGGCAAGTGTGGACACTCGAAACGACTTCTCCCTCGTATCTACTGCTCAGGGAAAAACAAACACCTCCTTCGAAGATGCTGCGGCCCCAGCAGTGCTAAACCTGTCGGGCTGAACATTTAGACTGGCCATTTCAAGCCAGTTCCCAAAAGAGTCCCAAGCACTCACAACGCCTTTTGTTTTTCTTTCGGCGCAGCATGTGACTGGCGCTTACTTTGGCGCCCATTTGGAGTAGCCATGCATGCTTGAATAAAAATGTAGAAAGCATTTAGAAAAAAGAGACGAACCCGCAACCGCCAGACTCTCACGTTGAAGTATAAAGGACAAACTTATGGACGAATTCATCGCTAATTTAAGCAGCGCGACACGGTGAAGACGAAGGAAGGTGGTACGAACACGACGTCCTGGCTGTTCCTGTTCGACGTCGTTGCGCTGCGCTGCCTAAGTTAGCTACGAATGCACACCAACTCACTCAGCCATCAATTATTTTATTATACAGACATACGAATGCGACGGTCAGTGTAGGGACGGAGGTCAATGCCTTGGCTATAGTTTGCCAAGATTACATGGTCGTGCCCCTTTTTGCAGTCGTATTAACCACTCTTCGAACGTCAGTTGGAAACTGACAGCAAACAAAAAAGAAGAGAAAACAAAAAATATGTGCACCAAGACATGTACCGAAACGCGTAATATTAAGACAAACTTAAGGAATCGTAGAACAAAAGTTGAACGGTATTCGTTGAACGAATAGCGGAGTGGGGGGTTGTTGTACGTATTAGTTGCAGGCCTTAGTGCTTTGCGAAGTACGAAGTACGAAAGCGCCAGCGCAACATTTTATCGGTAAGGCAGCGCTTCCCCCTCCCCTCCTCCTCCTCTTCCAATACATTAATAATACTAAACCAATTGTAGCTTTCTATGCAGGTTGAGCATGCTATTCGTTGAATCACGTGTGCTTTAGTATTTCCCTTCTATTGCAGGTAAACTACTTCACGGCCAGCTTTCACGATGCCGTGGTCATGCTCTGCAAAGCCATAAACGAAACCGTGACAAGTGGCCTCGACCCTTACGACGGGGAAAACCTGGTGAACAAAATGCGAAACGCGAGCATAAACGGTGAGCACACTTTGAACCACATATAATGGAGGTACGAAGAGCAGGGTCATTTTGCTTGTTAACACTTTTTATCTATGGCCTCATATTGAATGGCTTACACTGCAGCCTTAAGGGACGTGCAATCGGAAATTTATTTCTTATCAATTCTATGCAACGCATACCAGATGCCGTACAAATGACGCTCTTCCGTAAGCATTTTTTTTTCTCCTGAAATACTAGGCCACCTAACGATGTTTATTTTAATTGTTCACTCTGATCCACACAACAGAGCTTACCTGCAACCCGGGGCGCATATAACCAACGTCGAGTCATGCTGCATGTGCAAAGTTCTGACGAGACCATCTTTCAATGCTTAAAGTTCAGAGCATTGTACACATTCAAAATTGACGCATCAAGTTTCATCGCAAATTTTTAAAAAGCCATACTATTCGGCCCGCAAGAAATTCAAATATAGTATGAACACGCCGGGGTTGCGGTCATGACTAAAGCATGTGGAAGCTCTGCAAAGTAGCAACAATTGTGCATTAAAACACTAAGAATAAGAAGGCTGGTCGGCGGTTGTATTTTATTTTTTATTTATTCGGTAATTTACTGCGATGCGTATGGGCCGAAATTTCACAAAAGGCATCAAATAAATGCATGCAGCCCTGTTTGGTGCAGGAATTAGCACATTTGGCCGTTGTACAACGGGTAATGTAATATGTCATATGCGGCTTTAGTCTGGCCTCCCAGAGCATCTTGTGCCTAATATCCTTAGTACCAGAGCACAGCCGCAAAAGGTGGCGAATGTCCTCCGTATACACAGTTGCGGGGCATTTACTTGGTTGATACATTGTGTTTGAAAGCATGCCGCTATTGTACGGCCTCTTCTGAGTACATTTTAGTCACTACCTCTCGCTGCAATTCGTAGCACATAATATATGGCAAAGCGCGTAAACGTATTTAACGACGCTAACACACGGTCAACCGCACAATGTCGAAGTGTTGCAAAAAATTCCTTTGGTAAGACGTATGGTGTCATATTTCTTCATTATGGAAGCGAAAACAGCACCAAACTGTGAACCTTAGAGTAAACACGCTCATTTAGCCCCAGCGTATTGTAGCGGAAAAGAAGGCAAGGAATTTAAAGGTGACATAAGAAATGAGGGGACAGAAAGATGACAAAACAAAGTAATAAATTCTGGTAAGTTAGTACGCGCTTGCCTCCGCTAACCTTTGGTTGAGGCTGAATGATGGCAGTGTAAAGTGATCAAGGACGCGTTTGTTTATGTGTTTCTGTCTCTTATTGCGATAGCAATTATATATGGACACTCCAAGCGCATTTCTGCCGCCGTCATCGCCGTAGTCGTCGCCGTGAGGTTCCGTATAAAGTCCAACGGCGATAAAATCGTCGCCGCGCGCCGTCGGCTGCTACTCACGTACAGCACGGCCGCGCGGGCGCCGTATCTTCAAAGCGATCTGCGATAGGGACAAAGTACATGCGGAGAGTGCCGGTAGCTTCGTATGTGCTGTGCTTTCGACGTTTAGTTGGCGTTGAAACGAGACGAGAGACAGCGCGAAGTTAAATTTGCCCGCTGCTGCTGGCGCGCTTTCTCACTCAGGCGTTTTCACAGCGAGTTTCCGCGGTCGAGATGCGTTCGTGTTTATCTGTGCGCGCGTGGCACCGTGCTTGTCTGTTTAGTTAGTAAGCGAATGTTTACAACTTTGTACGGCCCAGTAAACTACTATCCTTTGGTCGTATAGCTATCTAATAATTTGCTATCGCAATCGATGCTTCGCCTTTCGGGCGAAGCTGCGACTTTTTGTTCTGGTGACGCGTACAACTATGTTACATGATAAACGGTGCGCGTAATGAAAGCCTCAAGTGAGTGAGTGAGTGAGTAAGCTTTTTTTTTATTGCGATACAAAATAAACCGAACGAAGTAAATAATCAGACCAGTAAATATGTCATCAATCTCGTTTTCCTTCACTTCCAGGCGTATCGGGCAGAGTCGTGATTGACATGAACGGAGACCGAGTCGCCGACTATGCTCTCCTGGACCAAGTGGACCCTTCAACGGGGCATTTTGATGTGAGTATAATACACTTCGAGCGCGACTCTTATCCTTACGCACCACTCCAGCGTAACTTTCCTTGTGTTATTTTTCGCATGTCTATAATCCTACTTCCGCGAAGTGCACTATTCAAACTGAAGTCCTTCATTTTTACGCTCTGGCGCACCAGCCAATATAGTTTTGCAGAAGACAAAAAGTAGTGCGTACGCGTATGCTCCCTGTACGATGACAGTCATACCCATATATAGTCTGTTTTCTAGTTATATTTATTTTGGATGCTTTCGAGAACGCAATAGACGAGTTCTGTTTTCTTTTTTTAATAGGCATTTTATTAGCCCTATGAAAGAAAATGTGAGCGTGTGGCTCTGCCATCAATTTGCTTCTGAAAAAACACATGCAACAACACGCAGGTTGTACTACAATATTTCGGAGCCAATCAAAGCTACCAGTTGGTGAATGCCATTCATTGGCCAGGGAAGGGTCCACCAGAGGATGTCCCATTTTGTGGCTTTGACGGCAAGGATCCAAAGTGTTTAAAAACTGGTGAGACGCTCCTTTTCTCGCGGTGCTTGCAATTGCTGATTTCGAACTTGCAATGTCCTATGAATATGTATCCTGCGGTTCTAATTTCAGAGGACTTTCCCTTTTTTGAAACTGTGATCATATCTGCACTGGTGTTCCTGGTCATCATACTCATCTGCGCATTTCTCATTTATCGGTAAGTCTGCTGTCCAGGCAAATGAGGTGTTCGGCAGATGAGTAGGCAACTTTCAAAATTCAACAGCCACAAGTAGCGCATCTCCAATCCACGGATGATTACGCAAAGACACTGATAATAGCTTTTGACCACCTGGGATTCTTTAACGTGCCCCCAATACACGGGACACGGGTGTTTTTTGTCTTGGCGGTTTCTCTCTCTCTCTCAAGTTGTATTAAGCGGAGCTATTTCATTTTATAGACTCATTTATTATAAAATGTATATATCATACGTTCACAACTGTGTAACTGTCGATAGAAGAGAGATATCGGAATTTTTTAAGGTGCACCGTAAAATGCGATTACAGCAATAAAGAAAAAAATGAAGCGTAATATTTTGTTTGTGATGAAACAGGAATTGTCTGAGTAAGCTTTGAAATACTTTCGAGACGAGATTAACTAAGACACATTGTAAACCGCAATTCCAGAGCGTTGACTGTGTTTGATTTAACATCTATTATACCTTTACAGGAACACATAGGTGAAACAATAATGCAGGAGTGGGCGAACGAGTCTACTTAGTTATGAATTGCATATCTTAATGAAACATCAAATTTTGCACAGGCCATTTAACCTTCCATGCATCGTGACTTGAGCAGAGGCGGCCATTTCTGCACACTTTTTCTGTATTCCTCGTCGGGGCCGCCAAAGATGATTGGCCGATTTCCTTTTGTTTTCCGCACAGCAAAATGCAGCTGGAGAGTGCCATCGCCAACATGTCATGGCGCATCAAGTGGGAGGAGATCACGTTCACGCGCAACCAACGGAGCAGCTGGATGATGAGCCGCCTATCCATCACCAGCGCGGTGAGCCGGGCCAAGCAATAATGCACGTCCTGCGGGGCTTTCAGGGCACCGTTTCGATTTCGTGCGCGTTGCTTCATGCGTTACCCATACAGTATGGCGGCCGGTTAAGCTTTCTTCCATCAAAGCTGTTTAATGACAAAGACGGAGCAATGACACCGTTCGCGAGTGTTAAATGATTTTACACTTATTCGCTATTCATTGTAGTCTGGTTATTCCGAAAATTAATGAGAGACTGTTAGTCAAGAATCACAAGGTGACGAGCTCGTACACAGGATGTTTCAGTCAACGTTTCCGGAGCTCTAAAAAATCAGGTGGGAGCTACACGAAAGCAACCAACGGCGCATTGTCCACATTCTTCTTGAGCAACTTACGTATATTTCAACCCGCCGTGGTTGCTTAGTGGTTATGGTGTTGGGCTGCTGAGCACGAGGTCGCGGGATAAAATCCCTGCCACGGCGACCGCATTTAGATGGGAGTGAAATGCAGAAAACACCCGTGTACTTTGATTTAGGTGGACGTTAAGGAACCCCAGGTTTTCCAACTTAATCCGGAGTCCCCCACTACGGCGTGCCTCATAATTAGATGGTGGTATAGGCGCGTAAAACCCCATATTTTAATTAATGTATTTTTTTACTACGAACTAAGCATTATTTGCCAAGAATCAATTTACAGAACTCTAAACCATTACGTTAGCTTCGGAATCTTGGCTGCAGAAGTTGTAATCCTATTGATAATTTCTTTCCATCCAGGTAATAGCTTCCGCGGTCGTATTTTTCGTGTTTCCAAAAAAAGCGCGTGAAAATTTACCTCACCCAAATGAAGCTATCTTTCAGGAATTCACGCTGTACTGTTGTAGTGTTACTCATTTTATTTTTACGTCGCCTAATGAGGCTTTCTTAGGCAAACCACTCCACATTGCTGCAGCATTATTCTTTTTGTGTTATCGAAATGCTGACGCTGCCAACGCAATGAACGACGGCAAATTCGGATGGCGTTTAATTTTCTTTGTCAAACACAGCTCTGTATATGTGAAAAAAAGTAGGAAAGAAAATTTCCCTTGCTGTCACTTAGCCGAAAAGCACTTGCCAGAGTAACGTCTGCAGATATATATATATATATATATATATATATATATATATATATTGCGTAGATTCACTCCATTTCGCCGTAACTGTGTAGCCCCCTTATAATGCAACGTTTAATGAAATATATGATGCAAGACATAATGAAACCCATCAGTCATGTGACCTTTGGTTTATTACCCGAAAATTTGCCCTCTAGAATTTCAGTAAAGTTGTACGGTAAATCAGGAAAAAAGGAATATGACCTTGCGCGCTGCCACAGTGGCCCATAACTGGTGTTTATTTGGTCTTCTTCTCTTTGTCGCTCTAAAGATGTCCACTAAGATGGAAAAAGGCTGGGTTCACTGGGCTCCAGATCAGCGAGACGTAGGTATTTCATCTCCAGGCAACGTCAACTAACAGCCCTCACATTTAACACGAATGCGCAGGCCTCAACGAGTGACGCTATAAACAACTTTTTGACTGAATGGCTTTCCCCTGCCATAACCTTGTCCTATGTAGTTTAGTTTCCGCTTTCAGCATGTTGTGACAGGCATGACAGCTCGTATGCTCGTATGCTCGCATGCTGTTATTTGTACTGTTTCAGTGCAAAAATAATGGTCTTCAAAGTTCAACATCCAGAGCATCAAAACTGGAAGTTGCATGTGTCGCGTCTTGTGCAATTTAGATCAACATCACAGAACTCCGTTTCTGTAAAACCACTGATTCACCTGATTCAATGTGTCTAAGCGAAGTTAGAAGGTATGCAGTCAGCCGGCTGTCCCAAACAACCGGACATTGACCTGCAAAACATGTGCCGGCTGCTGACGACTTGCTATATTTCTAACATTGCAGAGAAAGCAGCAGTTGTCACGTTCGAAACCACGATTTTATTAAACTACAAAGCGTGCACAGAGGTGTCATTACATTGCACATCCTACCATTTACGGATACCCATTTTTCTTGCATCCTATGCCTGTTTCAAACACAGCGTGACGATGTATTCAGCATAAGACTGCCACATTTCGTGTCACGTTCTCTGTATTCTCCTCCCCTTCGCGTCTCTCTTTTTGTCAAAACCTCCCCACCATGCTGTCGTCTTCCACTGCGTCCTGCGCTTCTGCAGCAAGTAACGAAACTAATACTGGCTCTCTGTTGGCTCTGTGACAAGGGTGCCCATTTTGCTCTTCCGGTTCTTGTCGCAGAGCGCCTTTATGGAAGCGGCCGCCAAAGCCAACGAGCAACAGTTCATCCTGACGGGATCCTTCAAGGTGAGTGCCTGTCTGCATGTGCGCCCACTCGCGTTTTGGTCCACTCAGTGAGCGCTGTCCGCCACGGCGCGAGTTTAGCGTGCCGTGCAACATTTGGACAGGAAAGAAGAACGCGACAGCGAGACGAACTGGCATGCCGGAGTGACACGCTAGATGACTAAGAATTCAAATGTTTTCTTTTATTTTGTGTCATCTCTGGGCGGTGCCAAATATAAGCCTGAAAACAAAACAACTACAGCGAAAGTGACACTGCGACAGGACAGTGAAAACATGACGAGAGAGCGGCCAGGACATTTTTGCGAGCGTTTCTTTCTGTGGAGTTATCAGCTACTTGTGATATCCATGAGCAGAGCAATCCGAAAAGTGAAAGTTTTTTTTTGTAAATATTTATTAGGCAAGGAAGCCTCGCGAGTAGTAAGAGTACAAAACAAACAAACAAGCAACTGAGGAAGGTTTTTATAAACGCTAGACGTTCAGGTCAATCACCGATACGTCTTGGTTGAGTTTCTTGCTATTCGCCGCTTGCTCTTCAGTTAATAAAACACTATTAAATATCCAACCTGGCCGACGGTAAAGATATGAAGATTGACACACGTGGCTCGAAAGCATTCAATTTACTTGCATATATACTGGAATAAATCACAAAATATTAACGCTGAAATAGGATAATTATTGAGAAGAATAAGCATCCCGGTATAATTGAAAAATGGTGCCGGGCAATGGTAACACTATATTGAACATACAATACCACTGATATCCCTGGCGGACTTGATTTTTCGAAAAGGAAAGCTCTCATTTAGAATATTTCGCCACCTATCACGCGCGAAGTGAAGAATGCCACTTCATAACCTACTTGGAGATTTGCTTTATCACTCGCTTACAAATTCACGCTATTACAAATCCAACAATGTTGTGCCTCATTAAGTGCGATGCGGTAAACCTCATGGCCAGGAATATGGGGTCGATTCCCTGCGATTCTTTTTTTCTTTTAGCTTTCCTGCTTGCGAGGAACACAAAACTGACCATTGGTGAGTCTTGCACCCGGGGTAATATTTCGCAGGCAAAGAATATCGCTAGCTTTACTCCGCGCGATTGGGATAGCGTGTGCAAGAGCCGTTGCCACCACCCTCATTATTCACATGAGAATAAGGATTCCCGACGTGAAGCTCTTGGCACTCAATGTTATTTGCTCCGCTTTACCATTCGCAACTTTTATTTTATTTTCTGTTCTTTTTGTTGTCATCGCGCACATCGACCTTTTGCGCGTTCTTTCTACGTTGTCTGGCTCTGTCAGTAATATTTTGCTCGGCGGTACGTTTACCTCCGCTTGGCACGTGGAAACACTTCCTGTGTTTTGGCAGACTTGGAAATGAATCGGTCATGCATGGGGCGCATATCTGCCGCCGGCATTTGGCAGCAATAAAGAGTATGGTCGACTTCCCACGATCACTTTATAGTCCAGACCCATCAACAATGCCCGGGTGGAATAGCCTGTGCTCGGGGTATGGCCAATCAGATCAGAAGGTGCTTCGGACATTCCGACTAATGCACATCGGCGTTGGTATTTGCACCGTGATGCCTTAATGTATATCCTCTCTCGGACAAAACAAAGTGGCGCATATAGGCACCTGATCTTGGCATGGGAATCCAAAGAACCGAGTTCCAAGAACAAATTTGATGCCACCAGAAACAATAGGCAGGGCCTAATCGCTCTCAATTACATTCTGCTTCCTGCTCTCAGTTTCGACTGTTCCTGCTTTGAGCAAGACATAAGCTATCGACCCTCGCTATACGCGCCGTTCCAAGAGTGCTGCTGAGAGTACAGAACTACGCTACGATTGATGTGCTCCACGTGCTTACAAGATTGTTATCGTACAGCAACCGAATGCAATGCACCTAGCAGAGAAGCAGACATCAAACGGAGAGATATTCTTGCATTGTGATGTCAGCTACTTAGAAGGCGGGTGCTGCACAATATTTTGATGAGTGCTGGCACGGAGGTGTTTAGCAAGGTACACAAAGACTACAAAGGACTTGAGTGACACCCCCCCCTCTGTGTGATGGATGACTGTTGCATTCACTAGACAATACGACTACATTGACACTATGTGCGTGCCAGTACGCATATTTCGACTGGTGTCTAGCCAGCGACGAGATTTATTTCGTCATTGCTTTCTTCTTTTTTTTCATTATTCTTGCTTGCGTAGTTATTAGGGATTTCGACATAGGCACAGACGGCCCTATAAGGCCTACCTGCCCATTTTTCTACATTAAGAGATAATTACAACAAACGCGTTTTTCTCGTTGGTTTCTGATGTGTGGTGCACGCGTTTCTTATGTGTGGTGCACGAAGCATAGTGTAAATGTGTCCCGCATCGTATCAAAATGTACTGAAGCATAGTGCATCATAGAACAGTCAAAATATGGCTTCTCTGATTAACTTGCTTTAGCTTGCTGAATCACCTCGGACTTGTTTATTAAAAGTGTGTAAACTGCCAAATTATACTAGCATCAATGCAGTGCAGTGGTTGTATAGCCGCACGGCGCTCTCCTGCTCAACACTAAATGTAGCGGGCTAGATTCCGGGCAGCCGCGTACGTATTGCGATGGAAGCGGGATGTAAAGACACCGTTGCACGTAGGTTTTAATGGATGTTATACCTAGAGACGATTAGAATTGTAAAAATCCAGAGCCCCCCCTCCTCCCAATACTGCGTCAATCATAGTGGTCACGTAACTCGAAACTACATCAATTATTTACAGACGATGCTAACTGCTCACATGGAACACTAAGGTAACACGAGGAGCGCCCGTGGAAAGACATGGCTACAAGGACAGTGAACAAAGAAACCGAGTTACTTGGGCACCACGTGAATGTAAGACAAGTTATCCATTCCACGAACACCTAATTTCGCTACAAGAAAATAAAATTTTCGTACGTCTTGCTCATACATAAGTATAATACGTATTGCGGTAGCACTTATTTGTATGAGTTCAAAGTTGTTCCCTGAAATGGGGCAGGGCAATAAATCCTTAGCAATTAAGGAACTGAGAAGAAATATTGTGATGCTTACTTTTTACTTCTCGTGCTCCTCGTTAACTTAAGTGTTATTGAGCGCATAGCTCTACTTTCTGCAAAAACCCCGGCGACGTAAAATCAATTCTCTCCTGAACAATTAAGCTTGCATTGGGAATAAGAAAAAAAAGCATAACGTCAGAGTGCCAAAGGTATGCCATAAACAATCCCGCTGCCTATCACTTCTGGGCAGTCGTTTGTTTCATGGTTTTATGACAAGAAAAAGCAGAAACGACACAATCATACAAAGTTGAACAAAAATCTGCGATCTAGTATAAGGGTTAAGATTAGACCGTCTATTTGCTTCTTGTTTTGTTCTTGCTTCGTCGTCAGCGACTTATGTATACATGTACACAGAAGAAAATTGTTCGAACAAAGGCCACCGTTAAAACTCGTACGGTTCACGATGTTGTCCCTCAGGGCAGGGGATCAATGGTCCACGTAGACGAGATTGGTTCGGATTGTCAGAGAAATTGCGTTTTAAACACAGGACAGCGGTAAATCCGGCAGCTTTACAACGTAATCAATTCTGAGGAAGTTTATACCCGGGTCCTGAAAAGCTGCTTGACTCAACACACGTCAAAAACATCGTCAATTTCCAACCTAACATTTAACAAACAGAACTAAAGATTCTGCAGGGAAGTGCTGTGCTGGTTGTTCGTTTCATTAAAAACGAACAATAACACAAAAATTACTTTTCGTACTTCTTTTTCATTGCCGTTTTTCAGACCGCTTCTGATCGCGCGCTTTTTTTCCGCATCTGACTGCAGCTTGCATTCCTTTAAAGGAAGTAAACATCTCGCAAGAGTTCATAAAGACCAAACATATAACTGCGATTACAGTACTGTTTTCCTCGTACAGATGTGCTTTTCTGACTCTGTTTCCATCACTCTGACTGCTACTAAACATTTACGAGTTTGTAAAAAGTTAGCTTATATTGGTGAACTTATAAATATAAAGAATTCCTGTCACAAGCAACACGATTAGCCACATAATATTACTGATGGCATATTCTTTTTTATTTTTTAATCTCGAATTGATTAGCCAATTTTTCAGAGCCGTTCAATAACTTCAGGACCATCGAAAGAGCATTGCTAGTTTTACCGGTGCGCCAAAAATTTGGACTGTAGGAGAAGGCACTGGCCAGAGCACATGTCCATGATGGCACTAGTGATGCTAGTTATCACAGGGATGTGCTGTAACTGTCGAAGGGATATTCGAATAGTAGCATTTATGGTGTCTGTGCTCGGGAGCGTTGGCGGGTCGGCACATGCAATTGCACCGCGTTATGAGGGGTCTCTCTCTCTCTCTCTCTCTCTCTCTCTCTCTCGCTTCTTTTTCAGTACCTGTTTTAATATAATTTTATTTACAGATGAATTATTATCAGCCTTTACACTACCTTCTTCATACGGCACTGTGAAGCTCTACAAAGCTCTGCTGTGATTTTTGTACATGTGCTGCTGCCTAAGAACACAGGATTTACCGCCAAACGCTCCTTGCTGTTCATTTTACGCAGGGTATTGTCGTGTCCGTCAAAAGGCTGCCTCATCAGAAAAGAATAGAGCTCACAAGAAATGTCCTCATTGAACTCAAACAGGTAAACAAGCTTTTTCGCGCTTACTTATACCCTGTACATCATAGATGCGAAGCGTACTCAAGCTTTAGCCCATGAGATGCGATGAATGGTAGCGCCTCTTTTATGCGTGCAGATTTACTCCAAAAATTATCACCAGCCACTTCTGTTCTCTAGTGCTTCAGTTACGCTGTTCGATCGTGTCCTTAGAAAATGAGCCAACGCAAGAAAAGCCTAGTAAGCTACTCCTGCAAACACCGGAAAACGTTTTCTAGAATTGTTGACAACCGTAGTGATTGGTTAGAGTAACTTAAGTAAACATCTCCTTCGAATTGCAAATAACTAATAAATAAACACCGATATTCTTCACGAAAGCCACCGATACGAACCAACTGCCCTCTGTGCCATCTATTTATACAGAATTCCTATTACACACAGTGGTATTTTATTACCTTAACTTCACTGTTCTCAATGACGAACTGTACCTTTCAGTGTGTTCTGTTGAATACGGCTGACACGATTACAATCGTCGTATAATAGTCCGACCAGAAATGCTGAAGAACCGGCCCACGATCACCAATTCTTGACTTCAGACTATGGAGTTGCCTGTGACCTTACAATCAATCTCTCCCATGTTTTCAGCTGATGTTGATTCGAGGGCAGTAGTACGTTTCTTCATCATTATTATTATTAGGTCTTCAATCTAAACGGTTCATATATTTGAAATGATGCAAATATTCTAGCGGTCTTAAAGGGGTACTGACATAATATTTTCGGCAATTAGTTTTTCGCGTCAAAGTCCTACACCTCTAAATTCTAGAAAAAATTGTGACAAGCCTCAAAGGACCGTTAGTAATTCAATATAACAGCTTCTCTAAGCCAGTTTCGGTTGCGTTTTCACGAGGATACTGTGTCGTGACGTCACGAGACAGTACGAGGGAACAGGACATTGAGACGTTTGTACACTCGCTGCGGCTTGCTTGTTCGTCCGCTATGCTTCTACTTCAACCCTCACAACGAATAGCAGCATAGGAGGCGAGCGAGCAAGCCAGAGTGAGTGTCAAAACGTCGCAATGTCCTGCTCCCACGTGACCACATACTGTGTCGTGATGTCACAACACAGTATCTTCCTGGGAAACGAAACCGAAGTTGACTGTAGAAGAGCCTATCCTATTAAATTATTTATGGCGCTCTGAGTGAGTGAGTGAGAAAAACTTTATTTCAAATCAGAACGATTCGCGTCCGGCGAGTTAGTGGGCTGGGCACCCGCCGAGGTTACGGCCAAGAGTTCTTGTCTTCCGGCGGCTTCCTTGGCCCGCTAGACTGCCCAGAGTTGGTCGTCCAGGTTCGAGCTGAGCAGCGTGTCCTGCCATCGCGCGCGGAGGCTGTCAGTGGAGGGCTCGCTCTCGTTATCGTGTATTAGTCTCTGGCATTCCCATAGCATGTGTTCTAGCGTGGCTCGAGATCTGATGCCACACACTGGACAGCTTGCGATCTACTGAGTTGTGGATGGAGTGTTAGATAAGTGCATCTTTGCATCTTGTAATGGTTGGTGATGTCGTTGAACCTGGTCATTCTGTCTTTCTATTCCCATACCTAGGAGGACCCTGTCGATATGGCGCTCTGAGGCTTGTGGCATTTTTTTAGGGTTTAGAGGTCTAGAACCTTCTGTTACCCCCCCTCCCCCCCCCCCCCCCCCCCCAAAAAAAATAAGAGATGAATTGTCGAAAATATCACATCAATACCCCTTTAACCCTTTCAGGCCCAAATTAATTCTGTGCATTGTAAAAAAGTGGTCTTTACAATTTGAGATGTGCATGATCGTGGTAGTTAAAAAAATAAAAAAAATTGTGCTCACACGTTTCAATCAAAACTTATTAAATGATTCCAATTGGAATCAGTGGGACTTGGTGGACTTTAAATGCAATACGTGAAAAGTCTATTTTGGATGAAATTCTTTGAAGCAATTCTTTTCTTTGTTGAGGCAGAGGTGTGTGCCACACTTATTGCACCGAATGCGGCAATAAGAGCACATTCTTTATTTTTTATAGTTTGCGCAATGACTTCTTTTTCATCGGACGAATCAATGTCACCTCGAGGGTTCAGCGCAAGTTTCGCGACTTCTTTCTTTTTCCAATAAAACTCGCATGCGCTGATTGTCGCCATCTGTTCCCAAAGAAATTGCCCCCCAAAACGTTTATCTACACGGCATAAGCTCATATCAACAGCATAAAATCACAAAAAGTTGAGCAAGGCTCCACCAATAATACAGGCTCCTGACGCGATAATGATCCATCAGGTAACACGCGCCCAAAACATGGCCAAGTACGGCATGGAAACGCCGTTTGCGCGCGAACAAACACGCGATTTAGTCAGTGAGGCAACGTCAATCGAAAATGTATCGCGTGAGTAGTCGGGGCCGCTACGTCCCAATGATTCCATTTGGAATCATCAAGATTCGCAAAGATCTCCGGTACCCGCAAATACTTTTTGCCGAATAAATTTACTGCGAAGTGATCGCATAGCACCTAATAGTTCAAATCGAAATGTCCGAGACAAAAATAAAATAATTGTCCTACCTCTGCACGGTGAAGAGAAGAGGGGATCTCAGCTAATGGCAGGAACAGTGCAAGCGATTCTTTTATTTTTTTCGTTCAGAGGTGACAGCACTTCCTTGAGTCTACCACCCTGCCAGCATATGTAAAGCAAGGGCTCAATACGAGTTGTAGCGTAAGAACAACCTTTTTCTTTTAACCCGGGGTTACCGACTGAGCTACAAAATTGATGATTCCATTTGGAATCACTGGGCCTTAAAGGGTTAAGGAAAAAGGTTGACAGTCACGGTGTTTGAGAGAAAACTCCTGGCAGCTTTCTCTGAAAGGAGAGTTGCAAGCAACTGATGTCATTGCTTAAAAATTTGCCTAGTGGAGACAGAACTGAGATATGAAAAAAGGGGGGAGGGAGCGCTAAGTAAACTATTAATGTAGTCGGTGTCAGCTACACCTACCTATATAATGCAAAGCAATAAATTAACAGACCTCAAAGTGGGTGCAATACTGTTTGTCTGCGCGAAGAACTGTGTTGGTGCGGTATGATGATAATAAAAGAAAGCGCAGGTTCTAATTCAGAGGATTACGTTCAAGAAATCAAACCGAATAAGCTCGTCTTAAAATGTATTATCTCTTCTCCTAGCAATTTTATATAAGAAATCATTCTGGGCATAACTTAAGTGAGCGCTAAACAGCTCTCTTATTAGAAATGCACTCCTGAACATCAGTAAGCTCGCGCGTTATGAAATTCCTCAGCCCAAATGTGTCATGCTTTCCTTCATTAATGTTTCCACGTAGATGCGAGAAACGCAGCACGAGAACATAGCAAGGTTCGTGGGAGCCTGTGTGGACGTGCCCAACATTGCCATCATCACAGAGTATTGTCCGAAAGGAAGCTTGCAGGTAAGCCCTGGTTGTCCGTCTTCAAGCTCAATTGCAAATGCTTCCCCTGCTTGCTTTCATGAGATTATTAATTCTTCTTGCTCGAAACTGAAGCATATGTACATTGTAACCAACGAGATGAGCATATTAACCACCACAACGTGGAAAAGCTTGAAAGTTTGCCGAGGCCCACAACCAGACCGTCTCAGCTAAAAGCGTCGCTTGCAACAACGCAGTAGCACCGCTTTAACGATAAATATGCAAGTCCTGGCTGTGACGGAAAGAACATTTGCTAACATGACAACTACATGATGCATTTTTCAGACGTACTGTCGGTACATCGCACATCGCGCTGCTCGAACTCCCGCGAGCTGTAAACATAGCTGGATGCGGTTACGTGTAGGTGAAGCTTACGAAAAGCAGGTGTGCAACGTATTAATGTCGGGATTACAATGTGGCAGGCTTGGAAGTAGACCCAGTGACACCACGTCATACATACGCAGAAGCACGCTTTGGAGGGGTGAAAGTTTAATATGACAGACATTACACTGATTCGGTGGAATAGCTTGCATTTAGGCTATTGAGTACGAATTTGTATTATCAAATTTTGAATAAAGAAATATGACGAGGTTTGCGTTTTTGCAGTTCAATGACTCCATGAATAAATTATTTGTTCTTCTTCCTTTTAGTAAGTTCAATTTCCCTCTGTTTTGAATTACTCCCTAGTCATTAATTAATTCGCTATTATCTTACGTTACTGTCAGGATTAAGTGTCAGTGAGAGTATGTGTACTTAAGGCACAATCTTTCTTTGTTGTGTCGGCAGGATGTACTTCACAATGACTCCCTTCGACTTGAATGGCTGTTCCGGTACTCCCTAATAAACGACATTGTCAAGGTGAGACGTTTCACATCTTCAAAACCCGCCACACCGTGTAATTTCGCTGTCAATGCAGTGGAATACAAAGAATGGAATTCACAGCGCATAAGTGATCTGAAAAAAAATTACTCCATCTCCCGCTAAAGGGAACCGTGTATGATGCGAAGCAGCGGGGAGATGGCTAGCTTGAGCGGGAGATGGTTTCGCGGCAGCGGCCCGAGCGCCCTTCGCGGCGCTGCACAGGAGAGAGAATGAGGCACGCGCGCTCCGTCATTGTCATACCGCGGAACTACCGTGGCGCCCCCAGCGGAGTATGCAGCTGTCGCACCTCCTGTCATGCGCGCCGCTCCGGATTCCTAGAGAGAAAGGGGGGAGCGTAGGAGAGGAGAGAGAGGGGGAGGGGACGCGCATGCGCTGTGGGGGTGTGGCAAGCGGGCGCCGCTCCGTACAGTAGAGGATTCCTAGTGGAGAGAAAGGGGGAGCGTAGGAGAGGAGAGAGAGGGGGAGGGGACGCGCATGCGCTGTGGGGGTGTGGGACGCCGCGGTCGGGACGGACAAAGCCCCCGCCATAAGCTGCTTCGCATCTAAAAATGTAGAGACACAGCGCATGAATTCGGAGATGCTGAAAAGTATCCTTGCAATAAGAAGGCACGACGTCCACGACGGTCATTCCGCTTATCGTGCGCGTTCAGCACTGATTGCACCTTCGTGGTAATCACGACGCGCAGGGCATGAGCTACCTGCACAGCAGCGAGATCGGCACGCACGGCCGACTTCGCAGCTCCAACTGCCTGGTGGACAGCCATTTCGTGCTCAAGCTCACCGACTTCGGCCTGCCCAGCTTCCGAAAGGACGAGACTTACAGCCCGTTCGTCACCGAGGGATCTCAGAGTGAGTGTCCCCTATAGGACGCGCTGTCTTATGTTTTCAGCAATGTGAAAATGCCCTCGGGCTTAAAAATAAATGAATCAGTCAATGCGGTTTTAGGAAAATTGGGCTCTTGTCTCGCCAGTAGGTTGTAAGTGCTAGCATATACGCCCGCTACTGATGGTCTTCCAAGTGTCACTTTGCTAGCGGCGTCTCTCGTGCAATTTGTGCCTTTGACAACCCCCCCACCGCTGCTCTCAAGACAAGTAAAAATTGCTGCAAATATCCTCAATCTGGTGATTATCGCCCCACCATCTGGACAGCCAAACCATAATTTAATTATATGCACGGGCATCAGTGCGATATGCTACATGCAAATAAAAGTATAAATGAACCAAATTTTAGCCACATTTCCAATAATCCAGAAAACAATATTACTTTCAATTTATTTCTTGCTACACTCAGTAAATCAAAGAAATAAAAGGACAAATCTGGAAGAATAAAACAATGAAAAGCTAAAAATGTGTTTGCGTTATTAATTTCGATGATTTCTCTCTTTATAGAGTTCTTATGGAAGGCTCCAGAACTACTTCGGCTCAAGCAGTGTCCATCATTAGGAACACAGAAAGGCGACGTCTACAGTTTTGGAATTATCCTCCAAGAAATTATTCTCCGAGAGGACTCCTTTTACCCGCACTGCGATCGCATGGAGAACTCAGGTGCAGTGGCATATTTCTTTCGTCATCGATCGCTGAAGAGGCCTTTATTAAACGCCTTTATCTCGTTCAACGAAAAGTGTTTTGACGCATAGCCCACGAATAGGAGGTTAGAGCTGTTACTAAAACAGGCTGGAAAACTCACCTCTCGAAACAGAGCTGTTGTGGCATTCCTTATATTTACGTACTGACTACTACTTTGCCAATTAAACATGAGCCGTTCAGGATATGTAGCTAACCCTCACGACGAGACTAAAGTACCACAAAGCACTCCTCCAATTAAACGAGCTTGCATTCCATACCCAGTAATTAAGGAATTCATTTTTCTCACTAACTACACATGAATAGTATAGTGAAAATGCTGGAAAGTTGTATTAGTAGCGGCTGATTACCGGCAAACATGATGCCGCTACTTGACACTGCACAAAGTGCAACCAAATAAAGATTAGTGAGTCGCTTTTGCTGTAGCTATCGTTTGATATATAATCTGGCTGTTTGAGCTAGTGTTGATATTGTTGGAGTTAGAGTAAATTGCATATATTCGCCTGTGTTACTTTCTGATGACTATCACTGTTAACCGCATCATGTTTGTAATAAGCATTTACAGTGGCGATGCACAGCTCGCACGTACAGCAGTATTGCATTTTCAACGATTCGCAGTCTCTTTTACAGTCTATAATGTTTGATGCAGTTCTCGTTGCGTGGCGCCAAAGCAAGAAAAGGTATCTGAGTGCGGTGAAAATAATGCGATGTAATCAATAAATGAAGTACGTGCATAGCAAAAAAATGAAGAGCAAGGGCGACAGTGCTCCAAGCATGAGCGTAGGCCAAGAGCATGGTCACACAACACGATAATTCCAACATTTCAAGCTGCTTACACGGTGTTGTACTAAATATTCAAGTGCTTTGAGTTTCAGCGTAAGAAAACACGCACAAAAAGCTCTTGATTAATTGCTGATTGAGTTTGCTTAATCAGAAGTGCAAGTTTATTATATATTGAAGGTTCGTGTTTGCGGCGAAGTGAATGATTACTGTTGGCGTGCAGATATGCTGAGGCGTGTGATGTCACTGGAAGATCCGCCCTTTCGACCCGTGGTCGAGAAGGACTCTTGCATTCCCGAGCTTCACCAACTGATGACGCGATGCTGGGCCGAGGAACCCGACGATCGGCCCAGCTTCAACCAGATCAAGGTCCACATGCGCGTCATCAATCGGTCAGTACTTGAGAAATACGTGTCCATGCATGCTGTTCGAAAAGCCGGCGTCTGCTCAAACATACGTAAATTGTTCATGCTGGGACGAATGAACGACAACTACAGCGCTCCTCTCTCATGCTGCCATAGCTGGCATGCAGCTGCGGAGCGAAATATTTCGGCCTCCGCGATCCCATAAAAAGCAATAAAGTGGCAGACGCTGTTGTGACACGGCGCAGCTACACGTTGAGCTGAATTTCTCCTGAATTGGGCTAGGCGGTTGTGTGCGGTTCTACGAGGTGTTCTTAAGATGTGGCTGCAATTTGAGGCGGATTTCAAATGTCACCATTTGGCTCTCATTGTCCCCGATTTGCCAAGTTTTGTCGCTTCGACTGATAAGCCCTATTGTTAGCGTCTGCCACGATCCTGATTAGGTTTTCGTTAGGCCACTCTAGCAATGGTCTCCAAGTTCGATTTTAGGGACAGGACCATCTCTTCCGCAAGTAATAAGCCTCCTCTTTGAACAACTTGTATGACTGTCTTCGAGGCGTAGACAGGGAAGCAGGGGCATGGGTGGAGGAGGGGGGGAGAAATTTCTGTGTACCAGGATAGCTACTATAAAACGATGTGCGACAGTACCCACCTTGCCCTCACAACCCTCTCTTATCAAATGCGACTACCCCTCCCTCTGAAAAATATTTAAACACCACTGGCTGTCTGTAAAATTTGGCGGCGGACAACAACCAATAACGTTTTATTTCCGGAACATTTTCGTTACAGCTGAAGTTCCATAAAATAAAGAAAGCAATTATAATTGAAAAGTAATGAAGTCATGCTACTGAAAAAAAAAAAGAAGAAAAATCTAAGGCGGCAATGATTGTCCACAGCCCACAGTTACTAATCGGAAATGTTGGAATGAAATATTTGCAGCAATACTCAGCAGACAGAGATGAGGTTTTACAGAAGTATGGTTAAATGTGCAGGGGCTACCACGGAGAAGTGAACATCATGGACAACATAATGGCTCGCATGGAGCAGTACGCCAACGAGCTGGAGGTTCTGGTAGAACAGAGAACGGCTGCGTTTCTAGAAGAGAAACGGAAATCTGAGGAGCTTCTCTACGAAGTGCTGCCAAGGTATACGATTTTACAGCGATCAATAAATTTTGACACTGTTTGTATGTTGACTAACTGCATCGCACGAAGACTACAAAATCATGGTTGATATCAAGATTATGCCGCAAAGTTAGCGCGCTGACTCCAATTGTCGACGTTTTATTTTTACCCTTTCAACGTTAAGTGAGTGATTTGCCATCTTTATTTCAATGCTAAATAGAACAAAAGAACACACAAGTAAGTAGACAAGGCTTCAGGCTTTGTGAATAAATGTATTCATATAAGAGATAACACTTAAAAAAACCAAGGACGCTCAATTACAGGAGCTTCCTGTTTACCAGATTTCATGCGGCTACAACGAAACGGCGTATCCCATCTTGTGCAACGCCTCTGTATATATCCGTCTAAGCACTACACAACGAGACGCCATCGCAAAAAAAAAATGAAACGGAATCATAACAGACAACTAGGCTGGTAAAGCCACCAGCAGTCATCTAAAGATTGTAACAAGCGTAGAGGAGTACTGCAGTTGGTCCGGACACGCGGCAATCACTGAGATAACGGCAGAAGACGTACTTGTGTCACCTTCAACACATTCTTTTAAAACGCATTCTGAGGCAAGAGCTATTGTTTGCGCCTACTTAAAGAGCTTCGTTTTCTGGAGCACTTCAGATTATTGTTGCGGTCCAAACGCAAGCGCGCGACACCACCTGATTGTTCTCAAATAATTGCTTGCATTACAGGTCTGTTGCGGAGCAACTGAAGCGCGGTAAAGCTGTGATTCCTGAACTGTACGATAGTGTCACAATCTACTTCAGCGACATAGTCGGCTTCACGTCCATGTGTTCATCCAGTACGCCAATTCAGGTAACCAAAGCCAGCAGGCACCTATCAATAGCATGTTGTTTCTGATTATTTATTTATTTATTTATTTATTTATTTATTTATTTATTTATTTATTTATTTATTTAATTATTTATTTATTTACTTCCTTATTTATGCGAATAGCATTCTTTGCCTACTTCAGCCGTTTTGAGCCCATCTATATATCTATCTGTCTAGCCTATTACGCCAACCCAGTAGCCCAAGTTGTCTACCTGCTTGGGCCGCTAGGTCTATGCTCCTGGTCGAGATGCCGTCGTGGTCGCTCAACCACGTCGTCATTCCCAATTGATCTGACTCTCATCATGCTGTCGTCTTGACAACTTCTACTCCGACCCAGTGGTCCAAATAGCGTGTGTCAAATAGCATGTGTTCGGGGTCACGACGCAGTCGTTGTCATTGCATCCTCGTCATTTCCGCTTTGTCATCCGACTTTCGTCGTGTGGCCCTCATCACGCCACCGTCGTCACACAGTCGTCGTAGTCACGCTCTCGTTTTGTCACTGTCATCTCTTCAGTTACGTCATCTCACCGCCGTCATGCCATCTTCGTTCCAACGGCGTCAGTTTTCTTCTTCATCGTATTGTAATCATACTGCCGACATTCAATCGTGATTATGGCGCCCTTGTCAGGCCATCATCGCCAGTCGTTGTCATGCCTCCATTGTCAGACCGTCCTCGTGATACCATCGTTATCGCGCTATCATTCTCTCTCCAGCTTCGTCATCCGACTCTCGCCATGCCGTCGTCAAGCCACCGTCGCCATACAAGTTTCGTGATACAGTCATCGTCAAGCCATTGTCATCATACAGTGGTCGCCATCCCATTGTCCTCATGTCATCGTCTTGCCATCGTCGTCCCTGCATAGTCGTCATACAGTCGTCGCCACGCCATGTTCGTCACGCTGTCGTTTCGCCATCGTCATCACGTCCGTATCATCATGCCATTGAAGTCGTACCGTCGTCGGTATACGCCATTGTCGTTCCATCGATATAATTTCTTCTTCCTCCTTCCATCATCACTGCGTCATCATCACACAGTCGTTGTCATGCCTCCATGCTCAAGGGCGACCTTGTCAAGCGAGTGCCATAGCAAAGTGGGACGGTATCGGGGTATGCAGCATATAGCCGAATCAGCGAGTCTCAGAATTGCCACTGCGCGTGTTAAATAAACGGGACTTCAGGACCAAAGGTCTGGAGTTACATTGCTCAATAGCTATTCGCATTACTGTCGACAGCCATCGTAAGATGAGCTCCGCCGTAATTTTTTGTTTGTTCGCTTGTTTGTTTGTTTGCTTGCTTGTTTAAATGCAGCCTCGTGTGCACAGGATTAGGGAATGAACGAGCATGACTGCGCTTGCATATTTGGTCGAATTTATAATTTAGCGTTTCTTTACTAGTCATAGGGATTAAGTTTATTGGTTAAAACTTGAAAGAGAGGATTCTTGTACATATGAGTGTGTTCGATATGTACCTACATTTCATAAAATGTATGCAAAACAATAATACAGAACACAACTATTTTTTTTTCTGGCAGGTTGTAGATTTTCTCAACGATTTGTACACCTGTTTTGACGCCGTCATCAGCGACTTCGACGTTTATAAGGTGGGTGGCAGCGCCACGTTCTTGCATTTCTCCGTGATGCTCGCATGGTGTGTATCAATACAAGCCGATAAATTCTGCATTAGCAACAGCATTTTCACAGCGTTTTCACAGCAGATTGCCTGACTTATGCTAATATTTTTCTGAAGTGCTGTTGTTCTTTACTGATCATGCACTTCCGCGGTTTTACTAAAGACGGAATTACGATGTATTAAATTCTGACAACTTTGACGCAACCCCCCCCCCCCCCCATTTTATTTTTTTTTTTTTTTTTCGCCATTAGGTAGTGAATGTAGAGAGAGAGAGAGAGAGAAACGAAGAGGGAAAGGTAGGGAGGGTAACCAAGGACGTGCCCGCTTGGCTACCCTACACTTGGAGAGGGGGAAAGGGGAAGAATAGATAAGGAGAGAAAAGAAAAATAATAGAGTCAGTCATTCGCAGAGACAGTCAGAGAAGAATCTCCGCTGTCGCAAGCGTTCCTACAATCCAGTAATCTTCACGAACTGCAGAAGGGCTTTTGTGGCCTTCTGCATGCAAGAATGCATAGGCCACAGCCCAAGGATCTTTTCTTCCGAGAGCGTTCTATTATCTAACAGGTTGAGTTTAGCTCGGAGAGTACGTCGTTGAATGTCAAAGGATAGACAGTGACGCAGATGGTGCTCGAGAGTCTCGTCGCACCCGCACAAATTGCACGCCGCACTGTTGGCCATCCCTATTAGGAACGAATAGGCGTCGATAAATGCGACGCCCAACCACATGCGACACAGTAAAGTTGTTTCGCGACGGGAGAGTCCAGGTGGTAGGCGAAGTCTCAAGTTAGGGTCAAGAGAGTGCAAGCGCGAGTTGGTGAAACGCGGTGAATTCCATCGTACAAGTGTGATGTGGCGAGCAAACGATTGAAGATGGATGTAAGAAATATACATAGACTGCAGTGTGGTTTTAACACTAACAGAGTGAGTTTACAGTGGTGCAATTAATAGTTTGTTGAACAATTAAGAAGTGGTATGTCAATGCGCATGTCAGTACAGCTTTTGCGATGTTCACCAGTAGTGTTCAACATTTCATGGCCGAAAGCAAAACCTCGCAAAATTCAGTCGCTGTACGTGGCATCTTATATTCCTCTTAAACGCGCTAAATTTCATGGGAGTCGGTGCAGCGGGTTGCCTTGTGAATGTGATTTGCGCCTGGAGCTGCAGCTAGCATACGAGCGTCAATTCTCCGGTTGCGCCCTCTATCAGCAGCACGCTACAGCGCGGAGTGTTTCAACAAAGCCTACACCAGATGGCCCCGTTGCCTCTGAGGTCGTCAGCGTGGCAAGGCCAGCTTGGAACGGCGTTTGCTCCAAGCCGCGTTAGCGTTCCCGGAGGCGGCCGTCGTGGTGTATTGATTCAGGGCGGAGCGTTCAGGGAGCGCTGCCTTCTGTCGGGTCTCTCATGCAATGCACTAGATGGCGCCACAGAAACCAGCAACTGTTTGTAGCTTGCAAAACTAGCGCGCATGGGATGCATTTATGTAACGGTTTGGCAGTCACTTCGAAACAAAACGTCAATTGCATATAGTGTACGCACGGATGCGTTCAAATGTTTCCTCCAAGTCTTTCACCGCTCTCGCAACCAAACGTGGGCGCTTCCTGCATTCCTCGGCGTTTATGCGGTCGCTTAAATTGTTGACAATAGCTGGTGAACAATTTAAATTTGTGTGAATGAACGCACGCCACACGACTCTGATGAAAATATTTCTTAAATAGACTACTGGAGGAAGATAAAGAATTAAGACAACAAGAAAAGCGATGCCATTGCGTAAAAGGTATCTTTACGTTCAGTAGAATGTTTTCTTTTGTTTAGAACATAAAGAATTTCTGAAATTCGCTTGTGTCTAACAGCGTAATGGTTGTCCTTGAGCTTGATTACTCGAAGCTGCGGACATAACTCACACGAGAAATCAAAACGAATATTAACAAAGCAAACAAAATTCCCTACTTTAGTTTTTGATTCTTTGCGCCACATGTTTCAATTTACGAATTTCAACCGGTGAGTTTGCAAGGTATATCCACCTGCAGCGAATTCTGAAGATCGCATGGGTTTTGAGATATGCACCGTGAAACTAGCGGTAAAAATGAACTATTGTTCCTATTATTTTTAACAAACCACCCTTTTATGCACTGAAGCATTAAAGTAACCGGAAAACCCGCTTATTTTATTGCACACTCTGGGAAGGAAAACACGGGGAAGGCGGGAGATGGAAATTCAAGACGATGAGCAAAACGAGAACAAGGTGAAAACATGAGCCAACATTTCGACAAGTGGACTTTTTGCTCATCACTTTGAGAAGGAGTAGTTCCTAACTGGTGTCATCCTGAAAATTCGTTGCAAGGAATAAGTAAATTCCAATATGTGCCGCAAGATGTGTAATTAAAGGTTAATTTAGGATTTTTTGCGAATTTGTCGATTATGCATTTTGATTTATCCTACAATAATAATGTCTGCCTATTTGAGTAGTCCAGCTCAATGATAGATAGTATGCTATTTGCCACAGGCGATTTTAAAGATTCTGTATGGGCGACACACACACACACACACACACACACACACACACACACACACACACACACACACACACACACACACACACACACACACACACACACACACACACACACACACACACACACACACACGCCCGCATCTCATATCATACTTGTACTAAACACCAGCGTTGCAAATTTCAACACACACAGGGACCAAAACAGCACAGACGAAGCGCATCTATAAAATGTTTATCAAAATATATACAGGGGGTGAAGACTGTGGGCAACCACGCCATGCGCGAAGAGTGATGCGCAACTGTTTAATAAACAGTTGGTAGATTCGCTTCGTCTGTGCTGTTTCCGTCCCTGAGTATGTTTGACTTTGCGACGCTGCCTTATAAATACAAGTATTATATTCAAACTAGCCTCAAAGCAAACCTTAATTAAAGCAATTTTTTTCTTATGCTGTAGATTCCGTACCATTGCGTAAGGCCTGTGGCATCAATGATCTCGGTGTACTTTTCAATACAACTTCATGTTTTTCGGTGACACTAAACGCGTTGCAATGCGTAGTATGCGCTCTCTGTGCTCTGTTTGCAGACTGTCGAGGAAATTAAATTGTCCTGCACCTTTCCGCAAGTTGTGCACAACAGTTTTCCTCAACTCGCATACGCGTCCGTCTTCTGAAATGACATTTCTAGAACTAACGGTTACATTATACATCGGATCCAGAAAACGTTTCGAAGCATATATCATCACTGATTTGCTAGCACGGACACGGGACCTTGTTCTAGAATAATTATTGGATTATTGTTATTGTTCTTACTTCGCTGCCGAAATATCCAAGCTGACATACCGTTTCTTTTCAAACTACTTCACGGTACCCTGTCCCGAACGCCTCAGTTGTACATCTTTCGTATTCAGCGCAAGATCACCAGATAATATGGACGTTTTCGTGCTCCTGCCTGTCATCACCAGGACTCAACCGTCCCCAGAATACTGAGTCTTTAGAACGCTTATTCTCATCATCTCCATATTGTTCATAACTCGCCGTCATTATTCTTTTCCGAGCTTTGGGTTGTTTCATAGTTCCACACATTGTTCAACTGCCTTTCTCCTCTTGTTTATTTTATTTTTTTATTTACCTTGCACTTTGCTGTAAGTACACGGTTCTTTTCATAATCTTTCTTTTTTTTAATTGTGCATTTTTTACTTATATTCCCCAGTAGTTTTCTTTTTCTTTGTGTTTGATTTATGCTTGCAGGGGCGAGCACTCACACTTTAGGGTTGTTCCTGGGCGGGGTAAATAAATAATTGATTAATTGTTCTAAATATATATAATCAATTAATTATTTGTTAATTTGATTGCTTGACTTGTTTGCTTTCAAGTCTAGCGACTATGTTGGCCTTTTGAAGTTCTTCTCTACAATTGATTGGTGTCTCCTCACTAGTATATGCGACGACGAACACGACCATTAGTTCACTGGGATTGTTCTGAATTGTATACATGACTATACATTCCTCAGTACAAGCCCAAACGATGTAAATTTGCCTATTGGTTGTCTGCGAAACTTAGAACCGCTCTTAAGAGCTTACAGAGCGCCCCCACAAAAAAGAAAACGTTCCGAGCCCAACAAATAAATAGAACAATTCCGGATCTTGCGGCCCCTCTGTAATCGCCTGCGTAAGCGGGACCACAACTCTGCCTTTGAGTCATTGGAGAAGAGCACCGATAACCAGCCGGCGGACTTTTGGAGAGATATGCGCTCCAGCAAACGTGTAAATCGTATCTGTCTGGTCGACTCCTGTTGTGGAAAAGTGCAAGCAGTCGCTGATTCCTTCGCTGTTCATTTTTCCTCCATAGATAAACCTGCACCCGACAGCACTGTCCACCAGCCGTGCGCTTCTGCTGGAACTTCCGGCTCGGTACTCTTTCACGAGAATCTCATTAGCGAATGCCTCAGGCGTCTGAGACCATCTTTTTTTTCTGCGGGCATTATCAAAGTCTATGGCGGTACCATTGTCCCTTCGCTGACATCAGTGTTTAATAACTGTTTGAATAATTACACTTTCCGGCATGTTGGGAAAAACACTCGCGTTTTTCTTGTCTTTAAATCCGACGTCAAAATTGATGTCGCAAACTATCGGTCCATTTCTCTTCTCTCTGAAATTTCCAAGATTTTCAAATTAGCTATTCACAGTGTATTTGTTGTTCAGTGTAAAAAAAATGTTCTTGTTCCAAATCAGCATGGATTTCTTTCTGGCCGCTCAGTGACCACCAACCTTATCAGCTTTATTTCCACGCCGGTCACGCAATGGGGGCAAGTTAATGCTGAGTACTTCGACCACAGCAAAGCTAGCAAATCCTTTCACGTAGTCACTCATCCCCTAGTGCTCGTGAAGCTTACGCACTAGCGGTGTTGCAGCTGCTATTGTAGCTCTACTACGCAGCTATCTCCTCGATAGGTGCTGATTTGTTAGCGTCCATGATCAATCTTGTTTTCTCTGTGCGGTATCTAGTGGTGTGTCCCAAGTTTCCGTGCTAGATCTCCTTCTCTCCTTAATTGTCAGCAATGACGTTTCTTCAGCAATCCAGAAGCCTTATTTTATTCCTTACGCTGACCAAATCGAATACTTGGTCATGCTGTGTTGACGAGGGATGTTGAAGTAAGCGACCTCGGTGTGCTTTTTGATGGCGCATTAAGCTTCTCCGCCAACTCTAAGCGCGTCGCGCCTCGAGGTCTGCGCGCATTTGGTTCTGTCTGCAGACTTAGAAGAGATTTCTGTACCCCACTTCCCTTCCTCAAATTGTTCACATCCATCTATCTGCCATTACTCATTGGTGTGGAACGGCATAACCAATGCAGACTGACAATGAACTTTTATTGAGGCCCTGAGGGACTAGCCGGCGGACACCCGTTGGGGCCCCCGGCTCGCCGCTGACTGCTCCCATGTCGGAATCGGGAAGCCAAACCTCTCCGCTCTTTCACGGGCCCTCTGGACGGCCGCGGACTGGAGCTTGAGTTCCGTACTAGAGACGGCCTCGTCCCAAATAGCATTTCAATTGAGGGAGTGCAGAAAACGTTCATGAGTATAAATAAACATCGTTTCCTGGCCTCCCGAAACACCTTTTTAAATGTGAACAATTATCCTACACTGCCGTCACTCAGCTGCAGAGGTAATCGTACCGACGTCCTCTTTTTATACAAAATCATTCATGATATTATTATAAGTTCGGCTCTACTAGTTTCTGTTTCACTGCGGGTTTGGCAACAGACTACCAGGGAACATAGGCCCTTCCAAGTTACCACCTCTTTTAGCAGACACTCACCTCTGCACAGAATACAAAGTCTGTATAACTTTCAATTTCTCCCTCTTGATATCTTTCAAAACGTGTTGCCTTCTTTCTATGCCGAGCTTCGCAACTACTTTTGAACCTTCATTCCAGCTGCACTCCTATCCTCTCTTCTCATACTTTCTCTCTCCTTCCTTACGTCTTCTTCCCCGGTCAATTGTGTGTTATTGCTGTATTGTTGCTCATTATGTAGCTCTTATCTATCCAGTTCTTCCTTGCTATTAATGTTTTTTTCGTTTTATTTCTTTTATCCCATAGCTTTTGGTAGTAGGTGTTCTACATAATTACCTTTTTCTCTTTTTGTTTTTCTGAGCACCAGCACCCAGAGCACAATGTTATTTCTGGGCACGTTAAATGATTGATTGATTGATTGATTGATTGATTGATTGATTGATTGATTGATTGATTGATTGATTGATTGATTGATTGATTGATTGACTGACTGACTGACTGACTGACTGACTGACTGATTGATTGATTGATTGATTGATTGATTGATTGATTGATCATATAAACATATATAGCACAACACAGACAAAACGAGAAGGGGGCTAGTAATTCTCTCCTAAAAGGCACTTAGGCCCACCCCCTTGAAGAGAGAAACAAAAGGAAAGAGAATAGGAATGAGATAAAGAAAGGGAAAATAAAGACGAAGGCACTCCACAGCATATCACATCGCACGCGCAGTACGAGCATTACGGACGAGAGCCTACCCCTGTGGTTGAGAACTCTAGTAAAGCGTTGTGAGCCTCGTATCTATGTAAAGCACGACCTTTCGAAAATAAGAGAATCATTGAGTAAAGAAAGGCGAGTAAGTCACTTTAAAATGGTCAACAGTGGTCGAACGAAGAATATCTCAAGTTGGAGCCAACGCTTCCACAAGAAGACTTCTTTTCGTCAGGCTTGTCTTCGACCAAGTGTCTTGTCTTCGGGTTGTCCCTTCAGGTTCGTCTTCGAACAATGGGACTCATCTTCGCCCTGACGATGATAAGTCCTTGTCGAAACATTCGCTTCAGCTTCAGACATCCCTCGTTCGATCCCTGTTGATCACTTCAAGTCTCTGTCATCGTGCGAACCTTTTTTTTTTTTCTTGTTTGCACTTAATTCTTTGCAAATAAGCATGCATAATATCATGTTGCATCTCACCAGAATCTCTATTGAAGACATGAAAAATCAATAAAAGGACGACAGAATTTGTATAGCAATTGTATGCACAAAAAAAATCTCTAGTGAACACGCTAATAATCACCACACAGCAAGATTTTATATGGAAATTTTTGTAAAACTGACGCGGTGCTGTTTACAGCTTTTCTGTATAATAAACAATAAAAACGGCTTCTGACCTCGTTAGTTTCATAACCTGAATGTGTGGATTCTGAGCCACATATATCAACAGAATGATAGCTGTAACTGGATTTTTTCTAAAAATTAACTACGTCCCGAGGTGACTTTGGCGATTCTCGATGCCATCAGGAATGGAAGGAAGGGTGGTTATGACTATTATGAGCCGGACAATGTAATTTTCCGATAAAGACGTTTAATTGGAGATCGTGTGACATATTTAATGCCGAGCATATGTATGGAATTATTTTGCGAAAATTTCGCACTGTCATGCCGATTTATTAGTTAGCGACAGGACTTGCCACAGAGTCATCGATAAAGATCGATTTGCTATATATACTTAACATATCACTCCTTTTCTCTTTAGCAACAACAGATGTAACATATGTGAACAACCTAGTGAATATCGTAGTGAACGTGCTGTGGATATCTGTTCTTGAGACCCGTTGCAAACGCTTAAACAATACTGCACTGCGGCCGCGGCACACCAGGAACTAGATGACGATGGTCTTCAGAGATGACGGTGCCCTTAAGTAAAAGGTTTAGATGGAAAACATTTAATTGCGGTTTCTCGACACCACAGTTTCAGTTTAACGTCAGTGCGAAAAGACGAACTGCTCATGAATGCTAAGTGAGACATCGATGCATTTCGCCACAGAGTTTCAAGTTTCTGTCAAAACTGCTGCTAAGCACAGGATCTCCAATAAACTAATATGGCTTCATTATAGTGCGGCTTCAATTTATCAATTGGGGCATGTACCCTAAAAGTTTATTAGTGAAGATCTGTCAACTGCTAACACCAGCTGAAGTTTGTAGCGCAAGTAATGTGCACCACTTCAATTAATCTAGCTGATGTAACAGGACCAGGCTATGATTCTCAGGAGATTTTTAATGAGTCTGTTACAACAAATTACCCGTTATACACCTTTCGATAATAATATCAGTTCGAAAACAGTCCAAGTCTACGTCCCCCTTTTTATAGTCTGGCTTCCGCGCTGTAAAATAGCACCAAGAATAGAACCAGGAAGAAAGCAGTAGGTATAAGGGTAGCCTGATAGATGAAGGACAGATACACCACTTAAACGCTCAATTACGGCGTTGCTTGTTTAGTTAAAATGTTTTACTTCAGACACGAATAAAATCCAATCACAGTTCCATGCATCGTATACTAGGTACGGTGCTGAGTGTTTGAAACGCGATATTTCTAGCGCGTGGCTGCCGCCCCTTTTTTGCGCCACCGGGGACCACTAGGGACACGGAGTTAGTGCATTTTTGTATTAAATGAAAGCGACAGCTTGTTTAATGCATTGTGACTGCACTCTTCCCTCCTCCTCCCCCCTCCCTTCCTCCCCCAGCGATTACCTTGAGTTCACCGATGACGCGAAAAGCGCCGGCCGCCATGTGTTCCGAGTATCGCGTTTCAATCGCTGACTACTGTACACTGCCTGGAAGATACCGAGTCCGGTACACTGTATAGTTACGCAACAATCACCATACAGTAGTCCACAAACTTGCTTGACTTACTTAGTTAATGACATTGATACTACTACAACATGTACAAATGACGTGTCACAGATATCGAAACGTTAATTCCAACAGTGAGCGGGATCTGCGTAATTTTTCCGGAAGTAAGGGCCGACGCTTCGAGGCTTCTGAGTAGAAGTCCTTCCGGATAATGTGCGGCTGATCAAACATAAAAGTTAAGGCTCAATTGAAATTTCGAACAAGTGTCGACGCCTTCGCCGCAGAGGCGCTAGCACACCTTGCGTCGCACACACTTTTCTCTTCCTCAATTCACTGATTCGCTACCGCTTGCTTCCCTTTGTGTATACGTCCTGCATCGTCAGAACGGGCTTCGCCTGATACAGTGCTCGTCAACGGTACTATGGTGCGACATATACTTCATGCACCATGAACGAACCACAAAAAGCCGATATTCTCCGTTGCGTGCAGAATGCTCACATTATAGCGACGACATGAGGGGGAGCGATGCACCGATTATGTAGCGAAGAGCCCCATGCCAGCGCCGACAGCGCTGGAGCGCGTGCCCGTACTAGCATGAAAGGGCGCAATCAGCAACCAAAGGAACGCAGTTCGCGCGGAAAAGCGGCTCGAATGTAGCCGAGCATATTGGGGGAGCAATATGCGCGAGCAGCTACGCCAGCGTTTCGCACGAGTGCACATCGTCGTCAGTGAATCGAGCTGAAGCCTTCAGCCAAGCGTTGGCTGCACGTATGGCGTCGCGCTCGAAAATTCAATAAGTGACCGGGTTCGCTTCTCTCCTTCTTTTCCCCCGCTACCTTGCGTTCACTCTCACTCTGCTCGCTTAAAAACAATGAAGGCACGGAACAAACTTGCGAGAAAAGTGAATGCGCGACATGTGCAGAACCGGGCCACCGGGAGATATGCCTGGCACGTGCCGGCCCAATAACTAAGAGCTGCGTCGTCAGTGCGTGTTCGGTTTCTACCGCTTCATTTCGCCACGTTTATTCATCTGCTGCGGAAGAGCGCATTTTTGCGGCACATTCTTGTCTAACGGTGATTCGAATTTGTGTCTGGTAATGCGTTAGCGCTCGCATGTGCGTGTGCGCGCGCGCGTGTGTGTGTGTGTGCGTGTATGTGTGTGTGTTTACAGGATTTGTTCATATCGTGTTTCGTAACTTTACTCAGAGTTTGCCATTTAACGAGATCATTAAATTTGCATAGTTAACCCAGAGATAACAGAGAGCTTCCCCGTGACGAAAACAATAGATGGGCACCCGATAGAGGCGATAATGAATGGCAACATGAAACGTGCAAACGGGAAAAGAGAGCCTTATCGCTGCCGACCTATGAGGCACTTCTGCCTGCGCAGAAGTGCCTCATAGGTCGCCTGCGCTCGCCTGCGCAAACGTTCTTTCCTGTATTGATTAAATGAAGAAAAAAAGAGCACCACTTTTGTTTTTCCCCAACAAGTGCTTCCTTTCCCATTCAGTGCTTTAAGACAGCGCTGACTCCACCGAATAACGTCATTTGTGTCATGCTTTATGCTGTAGTTTTCCAAGTTAAAACCATCGCTCTGTTAAGGTTCGCTGTGTCGTGATTCTCGAACATGTCTGTGTCTCGCAAGTCGTTGTTGGGAGGCGGACGGCTGACGCTTGGCTTGTGTGCTTTTCTTCCCCATTTTGCTTTAAGGTAGAAACCATAGGGGACGCTTACATGGTTGTGTCTGGGCTTCCAGATCGCAATGGCCACAACCACGCCCGGGAAGTGGCCCGCATGGCGCTCAGTCTGCTGCGTGCCATACGAAATTTTCGCATCAGGCACAGGCCTGACGACACGCTCAAGCTGAGGATCGGCATCCACACCGGTGAGCCTCATTCGATCGTTTGGTTTCCCCGACTTCTTTGTTTGATGGGGCTTGAAAAGCTTATGCTGCATACTATGTTTAAAAATTGAAAGTAAATTCTGGGGTGTTAGGTGCTAAAACAACGATTTGATTGTGAGGCATGCCGTAGTGAGGGACTCCGAATTAATTTTGCCCGCCTGGGGTTCTTGAACGAGCACGCAATGCACAGTATACGGGCGCTTTTGCATTTCACCACCATTGAAATTCGGCCGCCACGGCCGGGATGCCATCCCGCGCCCTCGGCTTTGGTAGCACAACGCCGTAGCCACTTTGCCACCAAGAGTGGAAAATAGACGATGCTTCGACGGAAAGGGACAAGTGCGTTCGCATGATAACACTACTTTATGACTGCCTAGAGCTGTAGTTTCTGCTTTATAGTGCCAAAGTGTTGCGGCGTCACAGAATATGGGGTTGCGACCCACGGACCATTACGCAAGTTCAGTTATAAAGCCAATCAAAATTTAAATGAAATTAAATTAATCTTTTGACGGAGGGAGCCGGTCCTCAAAGCAGTCATGGCTTCACTAAAGTCCGAGCGGCGCACCAGGACAAGACGTCGAACTCCGAAACCTAACTGGCCGCCGTGTCGTGCTCGTGCGCGCGCCACGAACCGCGTATCATTATTGTCATCTTACTGTTGTCCTTACTAATGCTGTAAACCTCCTTAAAGTGTCGAAAGAGGGCGCTACAGTCCTGACCACATTTTACATGGCGATACACGGCAGTACAGGAAACTAAACAAAATTAAGATATAGGTAAATTACGTTGACACGCTTCGAAGTACATGTCAATGCAAGAAAAAAGAAATTCAAGCCCAAATATAGAGTATACATATATTCAAACTAATCGTAGGAAAATCAGCCTAAAAAAGGAATCTATAAATGTCATCACGTCTGCCTCTTTACAATGACGGTAGCACATACGCAATATAATGACACAGCAACAAAGCCGTAGCGTCTGCCGACATCGTCATAACGCCAGAACGATGCCGCTGCACGCGCGCTGTCATGCTGCGCATGCGGAATCGAAAACCCGCCGGTGTCAAGTGGCTCTAATGACATTACGTACAAGCTAAATTCAGTGATCCCTATCAAATGTTAGGTATCACAGGAGGCATTGTGGTGTTCCATGTCACTTTAGGTATGGATTTTCCAGCTGCAATCTTTGCTAACCATACTCAACTGTGTGCCAGCTAAATAACGCGATGCCTGAGTGAGACAATAACTTGCGTGATTATTTTAATTCTCTATATAAAAAGATGACACATATACGTTGAATCCTAGACGCACCATGAGTGCGCAACGGCGTATTGAGGTGTAACCATTTTTTAGCCCGCCGAAAACGGTCTTCTTACATTATATTTCTAAATAGAATGGCTCTGAAATGACTCGATAGAATGCGCAGTGGTAGAACAAGGAATGCCGCTAGAACCAATCTTTCTAAAGAGGACTTGACTTGTCTTCGTCCGGGCCACAACTGACGAAGACAAGCCTCTTTGTCGAAACGTTGACTCGTGCGACATTCCTTGTTCAACTACTAGTTCATCATTTCAAGCCTCCATCTTACTGTGAACATATCTTTTGCTTTACATAGAAAGCGGTATTCCGCCTTGTCTCTAAAATACTTACGAGCTTTAGAAACAATAAACAGGCAGGCTGCTATTGTCTTCCTTTCGCGTTTTTTTTTTAAGGTCCTTGCTGCGCTGGAGTTGTGGGACAGAAAATGCCCCGTTACTGCCTCTTTGGAGACACCGTAAACACTGCGTCAAGGATGGAATCGAATGGCGAAGGTTAGTTGTCGCTCAATGCAAAGGTGCCAGGTGTCGTGTCGACACAAGCTGGGCTCACGCATGCCTCATTGTTGCTTCCTTACAGCGCTCCGCATTCACGTCAGCCCCGACACCAGGCTCGTCCTTGAGAGGTTTGGGACATTTCACTTGGAACCACGAGGAGGCATCGAGATAAAGGTGTGTGATTGTGTGTACTATTATTACTAATGAAGCCATTTTCGCGCGCAAGCCCAATAATTTCAAAATAAATTCGGTTCTGTTTACTTCATCATCATCGTCATCACCATGCTATATTTATGCCCACTGCAGGACGTAGGCCTCTCACTGCGATTTCCAATTACCCCTGTCTTGCGCTAGCTGTTTACTTACTATACTCTTGAGGCTGTGTGAGGGGATGCAGTATTCGGATCACGTGATTTTCGTAGAAATTACTAAAAAGCACATGGATCGAGTTATGCAACATTATAGGAACGTGTCAGTAGGAGTTAACCATCTTTGCGTTGGTTGCCAGTGATCGACGACTCGTTCTAGCTTGCGTTACAAAAACAAAAAAAAAGAAAAGAAAGAAAAGATCACGCCACGGCAGTAACTTTTGGCACGTGTCCTATGCAGCCTCCAGGTTATTTACGCTACCTTATTAGCACCGATCAAAATTAAAAGTCAGGATGTGCTTCCTTGTTGAATCTTTTTGAGAGGTTAACCGAGACGTTTGACTGCAGCAGTAACTCTTGTTGTTTAGAAATTTGTCGGCTTCCTTTCGGATAGTTGCCACGCCAGTGGCAATAATTCGATGGATGCGTCGGCGTCCTTGTGGCAATGCATATGCGGAATTCAGCAATGACTCTTATGTCCTAAACCACAGTTCGGTATCAATACTGATGCGATTAGCATTCTACTTCACCAATTTTGGCGTGCTGCCCTAGCCCCCGAAACGTCGCGCTCGCTATAGCCTAGCACATGCGTAAGGTCACCCAATACAATAAACGACAGCTGCAGGTTGCCCCCGCTATGATGTCAATCACGACTATATATCGAACAGGTAGCAGGCCCTCCCTTGCAGTTAGGGCATGCCACGTTAATAGGGCTACCGAGCTATATAAGAACGAAAACAACACCACGCTGAAGATGCGCCAACAAGGACTATAAAACATCACCCAGACCCGCATATGCTTGGTTTTTCAGAGTTTATGAAAGGGGTGTTAGGTGTCGAAAGACACCTAACACCCCTTTGAAAGACACCTAACACCCCAAAGACGCCTTTGTATATCCACAGCAGGAACAGGAGTGGACATCATTCCACGCGTTCGTTAGGGGACCTAATGAATTTAAAACATTTAAATGTGTGTCATACTTCACCATCCGCAGACACCTCATATGTGCAATTGGTTGTAATTGGTAACGAAACCGAAGCAATAGAAATCTCTATATAACCCCTACCTATAGTAAGTAAAGGTGTCTTTAGCAATATGGTCTTTCCCTACATTGCTTTTGCTTGAATGATCATCGCATTAGCGCCGCCAGTCACCGTGAGATTAGTTTTACCGGATTCCTTTTTCTGCAGTGAGTGTTAGTTGTTGTGTGCTTACAACTAAGGTAGCAGAGTAGAAAATGTGCTGGCTAGAAAACCGTCAAGACAACGAATGGCACAACCACTTATGTAGACCGTTTCTTGCTATGCACAGTAAAGTGCATTGCTTAATTTTCTCGAACCTTCGGTTTATACTTGTGAAAAAAATGCGTATACGTAAGAGCGGTGCCTGTCAGAATATCAATATTGTGTTCTAAATTATGAGCGGTTACAGGATAAGAAAGTACAATTTGAAACACTTGTTAGACAAAACCATCCCTCTTTTTTTCGCGCATTCAAGTGCGTAGATGCCCATAAGTCTATATGATATTCGTACACAGCTCTGAAACTGTTGCATACATGGCTGCATCCGGAATATTGCACTCGCGTATACGTCAGTCACGTCGGCCAGTCTGGCCACAGTCACTCCGTCGAGAAGCACTACTCAAGAGGTCACGTAATGAAGGAACATTGCATAGCTCGGAGGACCCCTGCGTCGTGCTACAGCCTTTATGAATGACGAAGACACGATAGCGAATAAATCAGTGAATCAGAAATTATGAGCTAGCCGAGTCAGTACTTCATTGACACCAGGCTATGCAAAAGAGAAAAACTGTCGAGAAGCCAATCATCTAGAAGGATCGGGTGATGATGGTAATCACCAGGACGATGGCAAGACCGCAGTCAACCCGAGAACATTAGAGCTGGAGGGGTAAAAAAAAAAGATCTGCATCTTTATATTCGCTTATGTATACGATAAAAGCCATCCATGCACAATGGAACCTGTATGCCCACGTAGGAGTTGCTCGTATAAGTAGAAATTATTACACGTAGTTCACTGCGTTCTTTTTCCTATATTCAGCTGCTTATCAGAAAAACTAAGCATAGCTATCTGCCTTGCTGTTTCCGTGTGTTCGAAGCCCCCTCGTCGTACGTCAATTCACGCAGGGAAAAGGCCTGATGCACACTTACTGGCTTCTTGGCGAGCACTCCAAGGATCTACGAGCCATCGACGGTATCAAGAAGGTCATGATCTGAGGCTCGCCGTCATCGTGGCGCCAACTGGTGCTAGTCGCAGTGATCTCCAACTGTCCGGCTCGAGCGTCCACATTGGCGGATTCACCCAAAGCACGGTGTGATCCCGCTGCCTGCCGACAAAGGACCTGAGTCGCATACATACCTGGAATACCTCAGTTACGCCGTTCGTGCGTTGTGTTACTGGCACATCAGGCGTTGTTCTGTGCCATCAGTGGGCTGAGTTGTGCGCGAAAAGTTGCTGTGCTGAAACCATTAAGCTGAGATTTGCAGACTGCCGTTGAGCTGTACTACGGCTTCGCACCTGCTTTGACGCTTGATGACTGGTCGAGATTTGACGTTTGCGCAACCACCTGCTGTTCTGCTTATATACTGTCGCCTGAATGATGTACAGACGGGCACAAAAATTTACGGGACACGCGTTCCCTGACAACTGTAAATTCCTGCTCCGTTAAGGCCTAGCGCTTCTAATTTAACGGAGAAAACTGTGTAGGTTGCAAAAACTGCTTCAGATTGAAATTCTGAATTCGAAATTATGGGCACAGGGTTCGCGGGTATTCTGCCTTTCCGCAAATCCTGTGTCGCGTATACATTGTGGGCGACTGCAGATGCTATGTTTTGTGTACTGTATGACGTCGTATACATGCAGAGCATCCACAAGAACAAGGACACTCTATCTGCAGCTAGGGCATGTTTGAAGACCACAGCTGATTTCAAGCGCCAATTAGGTCGCGTGTTTCTCACAAACGCCGCATTATTATACCTGCGCGCAATAAGTTGACGCATTGGTAATATTGTAAAAAAAAAATGTGCGGTAGTCGTTTCATTGCCGTTGCTTACGGACTCTCACAACATAGTCAAACAAATTATTTATTCTTCAATGAGAACTGTTCCTGCGTATGATGCTCATTTTTGCTTCGGCGATGTAACCCAGCTCGTGCGACTTCAAAATCACCCGTGCGCTCATGTAAGAAAGAAGTAAAAACCTTGCAACGCCACAACAATGCAAACGTTGTTTCTCTTTCCTGCTGCGTGAGGAGTGATGCGCAACATCACTTAAACGCTGGCACCACCCTTACGCGTTAGTGACTAAACGATCTGTTCAGGCCTTGACTGTATGACTGTACTCTGTTTCACAATGATGTGTGTGAATTAGACGTGAAGTTTGTGCAGCTGACGTATTGGGAACCATGCCGCGCCGCACAGGGGACGAAAGACGGTGAAAGGCAACACGGGCGCTGAGTTTCATTCGGAAGACGTCTAGTACATGTATAGAAACAAAAAGCTTGCGCCAGGAAATGTGAAAGCAAACATAAAAAAAACACGCTTATTATTTGTCATATACAACACCTCAGCGTCATGCAAAATTATTGACGTTTTCGCCTAATCGTGGCTACATTCTTTTTGTATTGTATGCCTCAATGGCTAGCCGTGCATGCTTATTCTTACTGCAGTACAAAATTCGTTCGTCTTCTCAAACATGGGCCTGTACTCACACTGGCCACATTGTATAGCCAGGAAGCGCAAAAGGGGTTTTTCGCTGACAGACCGTTCACGCTCACTTAATCTGGTGCTAATACAACGCTTTGTTTTCCCTGGAAAAGTTATTCCGCACGTGTTGTCTTCCATCCTTTCTCCCATGGGCGCTGCTACTAGGTTCCAAAAGTGCACCAACTCACCCCAACTCACCCAGCTCTTCATTCTTCTTCAACTGGCGTAAGTCCATGAAAAGCGCGATTGTACGAGCGCACGTATCCTTTAAGCGGTGTGCAAAGTCTCAAACACAATCTATAGGGCTAAATCCTGAGCGGCGAACTATTTATCGTACCTTCCACTGCGATGACTGATGATTCTGATATTTCAATGATGAAACGATTTCTGCCTGATAATTGTGTAAATCTGCGTGATTGTAAGGTCGAAATTTTCTGGAATATTTCTCGAGCTTTTAGGTGACAGCTAGTCAGCACCATATATTTTTCATGCTGGGCCGGTACAATATATATATATATATATATATATATATATATATATATATATATACGTTGCCCTATATCTAAATTTCGTTGTGCGCTAAGTGCGCTTTATATTGGAGAGTGAGGAGGGGGGTTATGCTGGTAAGTTTACGTACAGTAATGAACTGTCGGAAAAGTAAAGCAACCGTGTAAGTGATTTTGCAACAGACACCATTTACAAAACATTGTTCGCCATCTGAATAGCTACATAAATTGGTGTTGCCACATGTATGATTTCCCAGCTAACGTTAGCCACGCTCTTCAACGAAAACAAATATTTAAAACACAGAGTACAAGATACGAGTTTAAGACCTGCGGTGTTTGGATTTCAGAGGTTCGGCGACTTAACACCGCAGGTCTTATAATCGTATCTTGTATAATATTTTTGAAGTCCTTTTTTTTCGTTGAACAATTTTGCTAACATTAGCTGGGACACACGCTGTTTCATAAAAGAAGGCGTTATACTGTGAACGTTTCGATGCCAAAGCTTGAAGCTGTTGATAACAAAAGCTGCGCCTTTTAATCCAGCGTGGATGCAGGTAAAAAGACAGCCAGAACCAAAAAAAGAAGGAAAAGCTTCGAAGAAAACCGATCGGCTACCCTACATTTGTTGAAAGGAAAACAAGGCAGGCAAAAAAAAATAAATAATAATAATAGAACGAGGCCGTCAGTGTGAACACCCGCAGAGGAATGTTCACTGACAGTCACAGGCGGTCTTACAGTCGAGTCTCCTTCAAAAAGCGTAGTAGAACTTTTGTGGCCTTGTGCATGGCATGCGTCAGTGCTTCCGCCAAGTTTCCAAGATAGTTTCTTCCGAGAGCAGCCTATCATCTATGCGGCTACTGCAGGACCTAGTCTCATGCAGGTAAAAAGGTATTATGGGCGGTTAATTCGCAAGAAAAAAGTTGTAGCACAGGCTCTACTGTGACATAATCGCAGCGATATCACGGCAACTAGTGCAACAAATGGAAATACGCTACAGGGTTTGTCCGGGAAGTAGTAGGACTGATTTTGCCTCGCCAAAACGTGGTGAAGGAGGCGGATGTTACTGCGCTGGTTGGGTGGTGGGGGGTCTTAGCTACGAGCACACCAGTCGCCAGTCGTCTCCAAGCCTTCATGGAGCCAACGAGTAGATCGAATTTAAGGTGAACCCCTTTCAAGGTGCGTTATCATCTGCACAATAAATCGTTTTTTAGAGCAGCGTTACGCGGTGAAGTTTTGCGTGTTATTGGGTAAGACTGCGATTGAGACCCATGACATGATTAAGGCTGCTTATGGGAGTGATGCCATGGGTCGATCAGGTGTTTTTGAGTGGCACAAATTGTTTCGGGAGAGAAGAGAGCACGCTGAAGATGAGCAACGGTCAGGACGCCCTTCAACGGCAGAAAGTGACGAAAACATAGTGTAAGTGCGAAATCTCTTAAACTCTGACCGCAGATTGAGTGTGCGGATGATATCAGAAAAAAATTAAACTTGCCAAAAACTGTTGTGCACGAAATTGTGATCGAAAACTTCGGATTGAGAAAGGTTTGTGCAAAATTGGTGCCGCAGGTGTTAACCGATGAACAAAAACATAGACGTCTTGTGATTGGTCAGAACTTCTTGATTGTGCTCGTGACGATCCAAATTTTCTCGACAATGTTATCACCAGAGACGAGTCATGGATTTTTGAGTACCACCCCGCGACAAAGCGACAAAGCTCTGAATGGCACACCCCTGCAAGCGGTTGCCGTAGAGCTGCTTCAATATTCCAAGTGCGTCGCTGTAGCTTGATTCCGTCCCTTGGATTCCGGCGACGACTTGAGCAGCAGCTCCGTCAAGCAGAGAAACCAGGTAATGGAAGCGATCCGTGTCAGACAGCCGCAGGGTTCTGGTGAACAGAATGAAGAAACATATACCAGAACGGCTTCCATCGGGCGATCGTTCCGTCAAAACGTACAAGTTCTAATTTTGGTAACCTGGTGCCAAACTCACGTTGTGAACGTGTCGTGTTCGTCGAGGAAGCAGACAGTTGGATCCCGTCAGATGCGGCTGAGTTGTCGGAGGCGAGGAGGAAACCTTGAGCATGTCAATATTGTGCTCGAGCAAGGCGAACGCGCTGGTAGCAGCGTCTTCATATTCTATGACGGAATCATAATCTGCTGTGGCTTCCTCGTCGGTCATGAATGTCTCCAACTCGGCGCTGAGCACGGACAACTGCGAGTTCGTCGCCTTCAACCGGCTACGCAGGACACGAAGGGCAGAAAGGTCGAACTGTCCGGATTAAATAATCTCGTTCACCTCGTTAATGATCCTCGTGATCTGCGCTCGGCGAGAAGTCCGCTTGTTCTTGATGCGCTCCATGACGGTGGAGTTGCAGATGTCTTTCCCAGACGAAGCCGCAAGTTTCAAAGGCGCTGGCTGGCTTCCCTTCCGTTCGGCACCTCGCCCGAAAAAAAGCCCGCATGAGCAAGTCGAAAATGAAATTGATCTTGATCATCTTTTTTGAATGCAAAGGAGTGGTTCACAGAGAGTTTGTACCGCCTGGTCAGACTGTGAACGCTGTATTCTACGTGGAAGTACTTGAAAGACTCAGAAAACGAGCCGCCCGCGTCCGTCGAGCAATCGCTGGATCATGGAGGCTCTATCACGACAATGCGCCGAGCCACACCGCCTTTGCTGTCATGGACTTCCTGACCAAGCATGGCATCACACAGCTTCCACAGCCACCCTACAGCACAGATGTTGCTCCTTCAGACTTCTTCCTCTTCCGCCGACTCAAAAGGGTCGTGAAAGGACGGCACCATGGCTCGGTCCAGGCCGTTCAAGAGACCGTAACGAGGGCGCTGGATATCATTTCAGTTTATGAGTTGCAGGTAGCCTTCAGTGATTGGCAGAGTCGCTGGAAACGCTGTGTTGATGCAGAAGGGGCATATTTTGAAAAGCATTAAGTCTATGTGTAGAAATTGTGAATATTTTTTTTAGTTCAGTCCTACAACTTTCCGGACAAACCCTTTATTTCTATGGCATCGACCTGCTCGATGGGATATCGAAGCCGGAACCACACTACACCGGTGCTCCAATGCAGGTCACAAGCTGCGCATTGAAGAGTGTTCCTGAACATGCAAGAAGCTACAGCGTCCGGTGCCAAACTCAATGGTAGGGAACATTTCCAGTTGGCGGAGCAAGGTGACTTAAAAGCTTTAACGGTCTCTGTCATGTTCGAATCGGGCCTGATGCCACCTTTGCCGACGAGGTGTCCAAGCATTAAGGTTAGCCGATCATTGAAACGGCACTTCTTCGCATTGAGAAATAGGCCTGAATTTCTTATACAGCCGAGAACAACATCTATTCGCTCGTTGTGCTCACGAAAAGTGCGCGCAAAGATCACAATTTCAACAAAATAACAAATATCCATCGTCTGTGTTAAGCAACGCACAAGGGCATTCACAAATCGTTGGAATGTGACGGGCGAGTTACACAATCTATACGGCACCACGTTGAATGCATACAGTCTATCCGGGGTTATGAGGGAGCATCGCACAATTTGATGAAGTCCGAGTACTCAAACGAACCAATATGCCCCATAACCCACGGCATCAACTAACTATACGGTGTTCTGCTGCTGACCACAAGGTCACGAGTTCGATGCCTGACAACAGCGTCGGCATAAAGGCAGAAAACGCTAGTCTACAAAAATGTTTGCGCTCACGCTGAAAAATGTCATGCGGACAAATTGATTTCTGGACCATCCTCTACACCATCTTTTAACGTTCAAACCAACCACTCAACCAATGAACAGCAGTAGCCATACACCAAATATCTCTATAGGAGTTGACGCTAGCGGCGGGCGGCGGGCAGCCGCAGAAACGTGTCAAATCAATGCTGCTGCTGGTGGTGGTGGCGGTGGTGGTGGTGACGTTGAAGCAGGCGAGGTTAGCCTGGCAACTGTTCCGCCTGATCCTCCTTTGAATTGAGATCAGGGGTGTGTCACCAGGTGTCGATGAGCCCCGTGTCTCGCAAGAAGGCTATCAGCAGTCGTTGCAATCCCTTCCTGATTGCCGCGGGCCCCTCCGGGGAAAACGACGCCTTCAAAGGTCCTGTGCGTAAGACCACTCTTTTGCAGGCTGTCTTTCATCGCTTTTCTTTCTGTGTCAAACTGCGGGCATAGCCAAACGAAATGTCCGATGTCGCCAATGTCACCACAGAAGGCAAAGAGCGGGGAAGCGCAACGCCCAGTCTTGAATAACCCAGCCGGGGTGTTCTCCACACAGTGCCTGTACTTATCAGCTGCGCCAGAGAAGTATAGACGAACGCGACCATCGAAACATATGCATAGGAGTCTCGGACTGTTGATGCAGCCGCTCCTGCTGGCCTGATTTCAAAACATGGTTTCCCCTAAAGTTTCGAGTGTCTTCCATAAGGACCGGTGTTGCTACTGTCATCGGTACAACTCTATAGCGGTACGTTGGTTGCTAGACATTAGCGCATCAGGCTCCCAGTTACACCTGGACACTGCAACGTGGGCTGCGGTGCCGCAATCACAGGTAAATCTATGTTTTCTTTTATTCTGCCTTTCTATTACGCGCACCGGACACCGACTGGGAACCGGGAACACCAAACGCTGAAAAAGCCAAAAGAGCCAAAGCTGTACGGAATCACAATCCATTGTCGAAATTACAGAAGTGCAATTATTGAGAGGAAAAATACATAAGCAACTTTGAACCCCTACTGAGTGAGGAAAATGTGATGTTAAGTTGTGTCTTATCACATCCAGAGGCCTTGCGGAGGAACGCACTGCATAATTTTTCGATGGAAGCTACGTGAGGACCCGTGCCTTAGGAATTCACTATAACTAGTTCGGGCCCTGCACTATAGATAGCCGCAGCCCTTGAATAGTGGGTAGAACGCCTGACTCGACTGCGAGAAGTGCGTGGCTTGACCCACCCCACAGGACACCCAGTGGCTGGTTTATAGAGGGATACAAGACGCCTCGCGGCAGCGGCAAACAGTCCGCTTATTCAGGGGTGCGTTGCTTAGAAGAGGTTAGCACAGACTGCTATGCTTGCTGTGCAAAAACTAGCAATACAAAGAACAAACCACACAGTTCTCAAAACAAATTATGGGGTTTTACGTGCCAAAACCACGATTTGATTATGAGGCACGCCGTAGTGGGGTACTCCGGAAATTTGGACCACATGGGGTTCTTTAACGTGCACCTAAATCTAAGTACACGGGTGTTTTCGCATTTCGCCCCCATCGAAATGCGGCCGCCGTGGCCGGGATTCGATCCCGCGACCTCGTGCTCAGCAGTCCAACACCATAGCCACTGAGCAACCACACCGGGTCCACACAGTTCTCATCGGTGACCGTAGCGGTGGTCTATAATGCATGGTTGAGCATTCGCCTTGTATTCGCAATTCACACAGACAGTCGCGCCGCGGAGCGGCCACTGGGAGAAATGATTCAAGGATTGTCCGCACAGTGTCTCCATACGGCTCCGTGTGCGCAGACGCTTTTCTGATGTGCTGACAAGTTGTAACAAAGCCATGAAAAAAAAAAACTAAAGCAACAAGGTATGTTTGAGGTTGTAACAACTTCTTTGGAATTTATAAAATCTGAATCTTCGTGCCTCAGATCACCAATCGAGCGGCGAAGGATGAAATACTTCTTCAACTTTTTTTCCGAAGGACGTGCGTCTCAATAGAAGTGAGTGGTGTGGTTCCAGGATGAACAAGTCGTTGACGCCGCCTATGTAGGTTTGTAGCGCGCACTTGGTGGCCGAAGACTTCTAAGCGGCATCGACACTGATCACGAAACATAAGCATTAGATTTTACGACGCTGTGCCTGTAGCTTATGTGAGCAGGCCATTCAATGCGGCACGAAACGACAAGCTAACTAGTTACTGTCTGATGTCCTACGACGTCATGAAACGGGCTTGGACAAGCGGCTGTGACAGTGATGTCACGTACCACGCAAGAGTGACGGACTGTGACTGACGATGTGTGTGCTGTGCTATGTGCTCTCTCTCTCTCCTCCCCATCTTTCATTCCCCCTCATCCCGCTCCCATGTGTAGGGTAGCAAACCGGTTCTGCTGAACTGGTTAACGTCCCTGCCTTTCCGTCTCCACTCTTTCCTTCCTTCCTACGACGTCATAATCTGTCGCAACGCTATCGCAACACTTGGTTATTTCGACAGCCGCTATGCAGCTGTGTAGGATTCTCGGGGACCAGCGAAAAATTAGAGGTGCGTTAATTTTGGGAGGCAGTCGATTGCTTTAACAGGTCATAGGCGACGTTGTGTACGTTCGCGGGACTGTGTATGAAAGTATTACCGCGATACCGTTAAGGGCCCCGTGCCGCAGAAAATCCGGTGTCGGCGTCGGCGTCCGGCATTGGCGGCGTTGTCCGTATGAGAAACTTCATCCCAAACCACGCATCCCAACCCCCGCAGGCCCTCCGCGTGGCGTATAGGCGTTACTTAACTTATTTAATTTCTCAAAGTAAAATATGTCAGAAAATTCGCAAAGTACGACTTACGCGCAATCTACAGACATGATAGCGTCTTATTGTAATTTAAATGTCGGTCGCGGGATCGAATCCCGGCTACGGCGGCCGCATTTTGATGGGGGCGAAGTGCGAAAACACCAGTGTACTTAGATTTAGGTGCACGTTAAAGAACCCCAGATGGTCCAAATTTCCGGAGTACGGCATGCCTCATAATCAGATGGTGGTTTTGGCACGTTAAACCCCATAATTTTTTTGTAATTTAAATGTACGAGAAAACATAATTCTGTTACGAAAAGAAAAAAAAACGAAAAAAAATACCTACGCGAGAATCACAGAAACAGAACGACCACAGTTCCGCTGTTTCGACCGATTTCCCTTCGTGGAACTGGATGCATTTTTTTCGGTCTTACTTTTTAGCGCGAAAGTCTTACGACGGGTATTCACCGTTCTAATTGTGCTCGAAAAACTATGCAGTGACACTCCTTGTTAGAGTAAAAGAGGCAATAAATCTTATTCTGTCGATTCCTGCAGGGGCAACCGCATTTCGATGGGGGCGAAATAAAAAGGTTGTCGCAGTTTCACCTGAAAGGCGAAGCATCAATTTCGATAGCAAATTTGTAGAGAGCTATACGGAGTAATGATAGTAGCTTTATCAGCTGTATAAATTTGGACATGCAGCAGCACCGGCAGCACGCAGAACTGTTGTCGACGCCGCCGGCGTCTTGCCCGCGTTCGCACAAAATGCGTACGGCGTTCGTGAGTGTTGCCGGAGCCTCTGATATAAATAGGCACTTGGTGCCGCAGCTAAACGTCGCCTCCCTTCCCTCCCCCTCCCCTCCCCCCCCCCCCCCCACGGCCTTTCGTGTGTCAGAAGAAGGCGCGTTTGTTCTACATATATGGTGACTGTAAAGGAGAAAAGAGACGCCTACTTCTGCAGCCCTTAAGGGAGCACGGCACAGAACGCGCGTTTGTTCTCCGCCGTGCGTTCACTCCCCGTGAAAGCGAGCGTACCTCGCGCCCTTTAATTCACTCGCACATACACCGTTCGGCGGCGCGCGGCAACGATTTATCTCCATTGACGTCATACGGAACCTCACGGCGACGGCGACGGCGACGCCGACGGCAGAAATCCGCTTTGGAGTGTCCATATAATTGCTATCGCAATAAAAAAAATCACCGCCCCTTCCACTCTATGCAGATGATTGAACAGCGAATCTGTGAACGGCACTACTTCCGGGGGATGGGACGCGTCGGCGTCCACGGGCGACGGCGTTCCTAGCGCGTTGCGGGGTATGGGATGCGTCAGCGTACACGGGCGACGGCGTTCCTAGAGCGTTCCTCCCACTTCTCTACGACGTTCCCAAACAGAAGTCCTTGACGAATGCACCGTATATACAACCAACGCTAACACGAACTCCTCTCACAGCCCACTCCTCCGTTGACCTAATTTTTTCGTACACCGCCATTGCTTGCCGCGCCTCACGCTCTCCCCCTCCAACGCGAGTATTGGACGGCGCGAATTACGTCAACTCCCCTCGTCATCATCCTTTTCATCTTCCCCCTCTCACAGCATTCTCACAGGATTGAGCTCTACTTTTCCGCCCTCTCCCGCTAGGTCACGTGGGTTTTAGCGAACCGACGACGGCACAGGGTCCGCAGAAACAGCTTCGCTGTAAAACACCCGCGTACCGTGCAACAAGAGCGCACGGCCTGCTGCATATGCACGATAGTAATTTATATTTACGCGAGTCGTGAATTAAAATGTTCAACACTTTCATTCATGTACTTAAGCGGGGCGCAAGGCGCGCGGACAGCACGGCTGAAAAAATATGCGGATCCGACGCACTGTGGGTATAGATGTAAGCGAAGCTTTGTATGTTGCTCGCTTTCATTGATGATAATTATTGTTCTGCTTTTCGCTTCTGGCCATGGTGCTCACGTTGCTCGCCGTCTTTCATGGCCGCCACGCGTCGCTGCCTTGCTTCACGTCTTCGAGCCAGCATACATTCGCTGTCGGCACCACATTTGGCTGCCTAGCAAAGACGCTCCTTTTCTGCGCGACTCTCTTTCGGACCTGGGTGTCCTCGACGCTGAGTGCACGCCTTGGATACATTTTGCTGGCGCGTGTTTAAGTGCTCTTTCTGCATACGTGGCCGAGTTTAGCCCGAAGTATAGTGAACTCTATTTCTGACCACTTCTGTGCTCTAGAGGCCAAATGCAACGAAATACCACTTTGGCTAAATTGGTTATATTTTAGTAGTATATAATATGCAAGCAATATTGGCAAAGCTGCAGGGCTGGTGATTGCCTAATTAACAGCCTTTGAATAGCGCCTAAGGAGATTACGCGTGCACCTGCCAATTGGTGGTTAGCGGTTACCGTGGTGAATATAGTGGTGGCTAGCGCCGCCTGATCTCGACGACCACGCTCAGGAGTCACGCTGCTTCTCAAGGCTCCGAGCTTTTCTTCATTTCCACCAACCGCAATTACCGCGTCTTTCTTTTTCAGTTTCAGTATCAAGAACGTCTATTTGTGCGAGCTTTTCTTGGCTTATTCATTCATATTTCAAACGTAAGATTTTGCAAGGAGGCCGCTCTGTATCTACACAATCTGAAACAAGCCCTTTTACGTGATTCAAGATTCCGCTGCAGTTGGCCTTTTAAGAACTCAAACCGGTCAGAATAAACCGGATCCTACACTACGGCGTCGTTCATAGGCGATATTGTTTTGGTACACTAAATCGGTTCAGTCATTAATCAAGTAAAATAAGGCATGCAGAGATGTAGAAAATATTTGGTACACAAAGCTACATATAGGTCTTTTATCATGAATTAGCAAGAAATTGCATAAAGGGTACGCGCCAATGAAGACATTTTCTGAAGACGCTCAGGCACTCTGCACTCCCTACTACTTCTGAACAACTATTGACCAAAGTCACCGAAAACTTCTTGTGATTCATCCATTTTTTAACATGTAGGAAAAGTGGTCAAGCTGCAAGTACATAAGGTAATGCGACTCATAAGGGGATATACCTCGCGTAGACGATCCTTTGTGGCCGTACCTCGTATCTCTACCACGTGGTGCCACCCCCATCATGCATCATGAGAACACTGAAATACTTTCTGCATTCATTTTTTCTGGTTCGGTGACACGAAGTTGGTCTACCGTACCGCACTATATATGACCGCGGTCCGGGACGGCTCCGCTTTCAATTCTGTGTCTGTCCGCAGCCAGCCACAAGCATTGCCGTTCCTGCTACGCCCAGTGCAAGGTGATCAATTGCCCGTACGAGTCCTCGCGTAAAACTTATTTCGCGCTCATCTTCTGGAGCTGCTGCTCAAAGTGCATCTCAACAGAAGCACCCACTCATTAATGCTCCCGGCATTTTATGCAACAGCTGTGGCATTTTAGCGCTCAGTACAGCCGGCCTTGCCCAGAGTAGACGTGCTCAAACGTCTCATTGTTGAAAAGATAGCGACTTACCATATCTCCCAGCGCGTCGCGTTCACTCCACCCATGTGTCGCACTTCATAGCGTATGTATAGGTATCAAGATCGTGCTTATCATCATCATCTCTTTCTGGTATCAGTCGCCAGAAAAGTGCACTTGTCCATGCACAGTGTCCCGGGTTCACGACATATGAACCGCACTTGTAGCCATCGTGGTCATTATGCCGTCACTGTGCCGCCTTTGTCGGTGGAGTCCCGTTATCCTCTCTGACCCGTCGCAGTTGACGTCATCGCCATTCTCGATGCCGTCCGGCCGCAGTCATTGTTATCGCTATTCCTGCCGCCGGGTCAGCCACCGCTGATTTGGGTGACTCATTGAGTTTTCCTCTTAGCAGATCTGGGCAGTTTGTTTTGGCACATGAAACCTTGCAAGACATTCCTTTTGGGACTGCACTCATCACGTGCATAATGTTACACGATAGAAGAAAGCACTATAACTTCACGTCATGCAAAACATCACTCCTTATACTTGTTCTTTTGCTGCAGTTATACGAACGGTTCTTTTAACCTTACTGAAAAGGCACGGTTTCCGCAGCGCGCACACCTCACGAAGTATGCCTACAGTTACACAATTAAAATTTCCAACCCTTAAGGCAAATTAACGGACTGCAGGATACCCGGCTGACTAAGTCGTTTATAGACAACAGATACAGAAACAGAAAGAAGGGCCAAACCGAAAATACATAGAAGGACAACTATAACAAAAATCTTGAGCGAAGTACAGCCTTCTGTATTCGTATCAAGCAAGTATGCTAAAATATTTATTCCATCTTGTGCCGATCCAATTAGGTCTCACAACGGCGCAACTGTATACTGTTGCTGCTTTTATGCTGCCCCTTAGTCCACCGTACACGTTCCTTTTTGTGCCGCTGGATTGAAATGCATTAGAAGGCAATTGTGTTACCGCTGAGTGAAAATAAAGGAAGAAGTCGGCAGAATTCTCAACATGTTACAAGCTCATTTGCCTTCGCCTTTTCCTTCTTCTCTCGCATCCGTGTGATCTATCTAGGACCGTCTCTTCAATTCGCGGAAATAGAACGCTTTCTATTATTTCTATTACTGCTCCGTATTGAGTATAGTATTATCTTACTGCTTCATTCTATAGCTCAAAATGACTACCCTGCACAAAAAGAAAAAAAATTAAATTATGGGGTTTTACGTGCCAAAACCACGATCTGATTATGAGGCACGCCGTAGTGGGGGACTCCGGAAATTTAGACCACCTGGAGTTCTTTAACGTGCACCTAAATGTAAGTACACGGGTGTTTTCGCATTTCGCTGCACAAAAAGAGTGCTTGAATGAGCAATTATGATAGGCTGTGAAATGGTACACCTATTTAACGTCACATAGTCTTCGGCCACGCAATGAGAACCACTGTCGCGGAGAGTATCGAATTATTTGTTGCATATTCATGAATGATTAGCTTACACCAAGATATCAGCAAGTGGAGGAATGCTATGGTGTTGGCGAGAGGAAGAAACGGCATTGACTAGAGGTGGGGCCAGAGATCTAAAGAGACAAGAGTTCAATTGTTTACCAAGCGGTAACAGCCTCAACAGGACAGCCGTAAAGCGGTGAGTCAGTGGGCAGGATTAGACCACGCGATCGCTGGTCTGGATATCCGGTACGAAGAAAGGTGAACGCGCACTTAGCTTGATGTAATGGAAGCAGCATGTGCTTGGATGGAAGGACCAATGTCTGTTGGCCGCGGATATCAAAGTACTACTGGCACTAATCATCGTGTGAAGGTGAACAAACTACTACTTCTTTTTCCGTGGAAACTAGTCTAAAATAATACGTTCTTTGACGAACGTATTACGGCGATAACTTTCGTAATAAAATAGGTAGTCATTCTGCGACAAAAAAAAATGCAGCAGATCCAGCGAGTTGGAATCTATATACAGCGAAGCTTTGTGTGAGTGCACAAAGAGTCGAAACACGAGTACACGCGCACGCGCACCACACACACAAGCGCGGGCGAACACAAATAAATTATACCCAGCCTTTTCGGAGTTGCTTACTAGCGAGTACGACGGACGCCTTGAACGCATCATGGTTTCAGAGGCAGCATGCGCACACGTCCGTAGCCCAATTCGAATTCATTCTATCACCAAGAAACGTTTGCTTCCTCATTACCGTGCAGCCTTGGATGAGCAAATTCAAGCTTTCTGGTTATTTTGTTCCCGCACGGCCGGCACCGCTGCAGCCGCGTTGATGATGATGATGATGATTTAATGGCATGGCCTCTGAAACGGGGCGGCGACAAATAGTCACCTAGCCTGCTTGATTAATCAAGTATACTATACATGTTTTTTATCGAACATTATTGTATACATACATACACACACACACACACACACACACACACACACACACACACACACACACACACACACACACACACACACACACACACACACACACACACACACACACACACACACACACACACACACACACACACACACACACACATACATACATACATGCATACATACATACATACATACATACATACATACATACATACATACATACATACATACATACATACATACATACATACATACATACATACATACATACATACATACATACATACATACATACATACATACATACATCAAAAGTACCAGAGTGCTGGAAGAACGCCAATATTATACTAATCCATAAGAACGGAGACGTTAAAGAATTGAAGAATTATAGACCAATTAGCTTGCTTTCAGTAGTGTATAAAATATTCACCAAGATAATTTCCAATAGAATCGGGGCAACACTTGACTCCAGCCAACCAAGAGAACAGGCTGGCTTCAGAAAGGGATATTCTACGATGGATCACATCCATGTCATCAATCACGTAATCGAGAAATTTGCGGAGTACAATCAACCTGTCTATATGGCTTTCATAGATTATTAAAATGCATTTGATTCAGTAGAGATACCAGCAGTCATAGAGGCATCGCGTAATCAATGAGTACAGGAGGCATATGTGAATATCTTGGCAAATATCTACAAGGATTCCACAGCAACCTTGGTTCTCCACAAGAAAAGTAGAAAGTTACCTATCAAGAAAGGGGTCAGGCAAGGAGACACAATCTCTCCAATGCTATTCACTGCAGGCTTAGAAGTATTCAAGCTCTTAGAGTGGGAAGGCTTAGGAGTGAGGATCAACGGCGAACATCTCAGGAACCTTTGGTTTGGAGATGACATTGTCCTATTCAGCAACAATGGGGACGAATTACAGCTAATAATTCAGGACCTTAATCAAGAAAGTGTAAGAGTGGGGTTGAAGATGGATATGCAGAAGACAAAGATAATGTTCAATAGCCTGGCAAGGGAACAAGAATTCAGGATCGACAGTCAACCTCGAGAGTCTGGAAAGGAGTACGTTTATCTAGGTCAATTACTCACAGGGGACCCTGATCATGAGAAAGAAATTTACAGAAGAATAAAACAGGGCTAGAGTGCATACGGTAGGCATTACCAAATCTTGGCTGGGAGCTTACCACTGTCGTTGAAAATAAAAGGGTACAATCATTGCATTCTACCGGTGCTAGCATATGGGGCAGAAACTTGGAGGTTAACAAAAGATCTCTAGAACGAGTTAAGGACCGCACAAAGAGCGATGGAACGAAAATTGTTAGGTCTAACGTTAAGAGATAGGAAGAGAGCGGTGTGGATCAGAGAACAAACGGGGATAGCCAATATTCTAGTTAACATTAAGCGGAAGAAATGAAGAAATGGAGCTGGGCAGGCCATGTAATACGTAGGATGGATAACGCAGGATGGATGGATGTCGCGACTTACGGCAACCCCCCTCCCCGTTCTCCTTTTCATCTGCACCCTCTCACAGCATTCTCGCAGGGTTAAGCTCTTCTTTTCCTCTCCTCGCCCGCTAGGTCACGTGGCTTTTCTACACGTGCACAGTTTATAGAGGCGGAAAGCATGACTCCTATTCTGTCAATATTTGAGTTACTTCGGGCCTGTCAGTAAATCACGTTGTTATCTAACACATGCAAACGAAGTGAGTGCTAGCGACTCCTTTTGACGGAGTAACCACTTCTCCAATATTTAACACAATTACAGCGAAGCTGTTAAGGGCTAGGTTCCAGGAGATCGTGTGCGCATGTAGAAAATTAAGCCACGTGACCTAGCGGGAGAGGAGATGAAAAGAAGAGCGCAACCCTGTGAAAATGCTGAGAGCGGGTGCAGATGAAAAGGAGAACGGGTCATCGTTCTCCTTTTCATCTGCACCCTCTCACAGCATTCTCACAGGGTTGAGCTCTTCTTTTCCTCTCCTCTCCCGCTATGTCACGTGGGTTTTAGCGAATGGACGAGGGCACATGGTTCGCAGAAACAGCTTCGCTGCAATAATTGCAGTGAGCATTTGCTTGCTAACTAAACACGCGCGGTTTCACGATACCCAAAAACACACGTGAACAGAGCTCGGCATTCGCGGTGTGAACGCTGGCGTGATGAGGAGCGCTGACCGCGGGAAGCGCACGTGCTTGTCCCAAAGCGAACGCTCCGTGCTGCCGCTCCCTGCTCCATTTCAAGTGCGCCACGCTTCCAGTATTCAGTAGCTTACGTGACCTAGCTACTACGTGGGTCCGGAAAGACAGCGAATATCAAGCAAACCCTGACGTCATCGGTCGGAGTGCACAAGCCTGGGTTGGAGGATTGGGACACGCGGGTCGTGCATACGCCGTCGTGCCCGGTACAGCAAGGTAAAAACGCGCCTCGAGTGTCCGTACAATGATTACCGTATAGACTCGTGTAGGGGCCGCACCCGTGTAAGGGCCGCACCGGCAACTTGGCATGCCAAAATTTGATTTAAAAATTCCAACGGAGAAAGAAGCAATCGTCTTCGGTGCTCCGATGCCGCGCGCGCACATCAGCGAATTTTCGCGCACTGCGTACTTACCCGTGTCGCTGTTAGATTGTGACAGCACATCTTCTGTGTGATTGTCGTCGTTTTAGTGCACAAAGGAAAGTCCTTCTGCACCACGCTCGACAAGATAGACAGCCGTCCCCTTACGGAATCCAGAATTCTTGGTCCCTGGTTCCAGCCGACGTCGGAACAAACTGCTTTAAAATCGCTAGTACGCTTTTTAAAAGAAATAGGACTTAGTGAAAAACTGTAGAATGTGTAGACTGATGCGTTTCTTTTCTTTTTAATATTCTCTTGTTTTCCTATTCTTTTCTGCCCTTACCCCATCCCCTGTGCAGAGTAGCCAACCGGACACTTAACCTGGTTAACCTCTCTGCCTTTCACGTCTTGTTTTCCTCCCTTCCTTCCTAGAGCCAGGGTGTGCACAAAATCCAAGGTGCGCACAAGTCGCCAGCTGGGCAGGCACCATTTTGACCAAAAGGTTCGGTCCCGTGTAAGGGCCGCACCTCGTCAAAATTGTGGAAAAAAACTAGTGCGGCCCTTACCAGAGTTTATCCAGTATTAAGCTTTATTCATTAACAATGGCACATTGACCTAATGGGTGGCGGTATCGGCGGGTTTTGTTACATTTGGAGTAATAACCATAGGGCAAGCGTCGGTATAACACTTGCCTCGCGGAGGACCGAGAGCTTTGTGCGCAAGTAGGACGCCTTTTTCACCACGAATTCTCGAGATTTGCCTTGTGCAGGACAAGTCGCGCCAAAGTGCAAGTTACCTGCCTCATAGAGGAGGGTAGCAGGTACGTGAGTGACAGTAATGTAAAAGTAGAAATCTGGCCTGTAGAGTCTTCCGGCGCGCGCCTCTGCTTTACCTTGCAAGTCGCTGGTTCAAACGCCAGCGCATCGCTTTCCAGGAAATCCCACAGGCTCTTGAAATAATGGCTACGACTCTATTCTCCACAAAATTTTCGATGAGAAAGATTATTAACGCGACGCATTTTTTGCCTCATTTCAGGCGCATTGCGGGACATCGGTAGGTAAGAAGGTATATGTTTTGTCATTGTAACCCTTAAAGTGACCAATATAATGAAAACATCAAAAGGACGGACGATGTAACCGTTATTTTATTCGTTACTCGTGTTTATAGGTATGCTTATAGGTTACCAAGATTAGAGTGTAGGCCTTTCCTGTCTCGCCCCATTTCGGACCTCTCTAATAAAACATGCATGACCCGACTTTGGAATCGAATCTCTGCCTTCGAGCACAGCAGTCAAATATTTTAACCACAATTTTTTTTCACTTAGAAAACATTTTATTTAAAATATTAACAGCAGTATTGTACGTAACAGACTATAATCAATATTGCGTAGCGGCCGGGATTTTCGCCTGCTGGTGTACCAGGTATAATGTATGATTGCAATGCATTCGTCAGGCCACCGTGCACGAAGAAGAATACGTCAAATGCGTTGGCAAAACATCGATTATAGCACCAAGCAACGTAACGCTCAACCTTGATGATTACCGGTTCCTGCTTTGACCAAGCGCGCCTGTAAAAGTTGCCGAAAGCATGGTATTAAATGTCACTGCGCGCTACATGTAGCCGGAATTTAAGACGCAAGTAGTTTCTTGTCCTACATACAATAAGCGAGAGACTGATCGCAGAGATCAGCCAAGAAGGACTGATACGATAATTATGTGAAAGAACAAGAATGATATATGCGAAGGCTCGTAGCGAAAGAACGATACAAGATTTAGCAAATCTTGGTTAACGCATTTGTCAACCACAGTGCGAGACACAGTTGGGTCACGTAATACAGCCGTATCTTCGAATGACAACATACGCACAAAGGTAAAGCCGCATCCGATTGCGGTGATTCTCGTGGAACCACTTCCACATTGTCGCGCTTGTCTTGGACATGAGGCACAAAAAGGTTCGCCAGATACCTCGATGGCTCAGTGGTCATGACTATCCTCGCTCCGGCAACTGCACTGCGATCGGGTCGGAATGCAGAAACGATCGTGTGCTTATGCGTGCTTATATGTTTATATGCACGTTAATGAACCTGCGGCGCTTTAAGTTAACCTCCCTCTTCTCCCACTGCGGTGTCCTTCACAGCCAAGAGTGCACCTTCGGTATTATAAGCCCTACTAATAATTAAATCAGTAAATATATCCGGCTGAACCTGTGCGTCTCGAATGCCCGGCCTGACAAGCATGAGAGTACTATAGTGACCATGGCGAGACTTTCCTGAGTGCACGTTGAATATGACTGATACATCATTCGCTTCGTTCCTTAGCAGCATATTCGACCATCTACAGCTGCCCTCATGAAACTGCGTTGGTTGTACGGCAAGGATTATAACCGAATGAAAGTAAGAAGCATAATAACGTTCTTCCTGCTATCGCAGAAAACGTCGTAAAAATGCTGTTAATCTGTCAAGTTGGACAGCTAAGGGCACAGAAAAACAAAAACAAAAGAAAAGCTGCAAGAATATGTTTAAAAGAGAAGACGTGGGCAGATGTGCCTCACCGTTTGCACGCGATAGCCCACCTACCTGTCTCGCCATTATTCCGCCGTTTTACTAATTACATTTCAATCATTAAGAAATATAAACCTACAAGCTTCCTTTTCAGCTTTTCCTTCTCCCTTTGTTCTCCCCGCATCGGTTAAGGCTAGCCGCTGTCGTCTCCTTTAGCGTAACTGGAGAAAGTCATCTCGTTTTTGCGCGTCCTCACGAAGGATCCATTTAAGGCAATACCTGAGGGCGCTATAGGACCACACAGAAAGGCGTCGGTCGGCTCAAGAAACAGTGGGAACACAGTTTGGGAAGCGTGCACGTGCTGTTCAAGTATCCTTCGAAGGAACGGGAGGGAGCCGGTCTAACGGGACGTTGCCATCAACTCCTTGCTTCCGCTATTGTTTCCTACTTGTATTTTGTTTCCCGCCACGAAGAAGGTGGCGCAGCATTGGCTGCGCGCTCGCGCGCGCGGCCCGCGGTCGATTCTGGACGCCGCGAGCGCTGGGCGCGCGCAGCCGCCTCGCACACACAGACAGACACTCACGCACAGACACAGCGCAGAGCGAGAGCCCGAAAGCGGGAGGGTGGCGGCAGGGGTGCCTGCGCGCGGGGGGACCGGAAGACAGAGCGGGAATCGGCAGCCGCGGCGCGTCTGCGCAGTGCACGGCGCTCCCTCGGCGCTGGCCAACATGGCGACCCTCGACGCCGGACGACCTTCGGCGTCGCAGCAACGCTTCTCCTTCCGGCGGCCCAGCCACGGCGCACCGACGTCGACCCCGGCCGAGCTCGAGCCCACGTCGTAGCCCTTTAGCTGCCAGCGGCGGACACCACTCGCTCGGGGTGTTCCGACGGGACAGCCTCAGTGACGCCTCTTCTTCTCTTTCCCACCGAACTATCCCGAGCGAGGAAACGAAGGCTTCGCCTAGCGGGCCTCCCCCCCTCTTCTGCGAGCCTCGAGTGAGTGAGAGAGTGTGAGGTGGGGGGAGACCTGCGGGGGGGCGGCCCCCCGCCCGTTCAACCGCCTCCCTCGCCTCCGCGGCGGTGGCTGGTCCGCGAGGAGGCGCGATGCCCTGGGCGCCTCAGCAGCGCACGCCTCGGCGCTGCGCCGCGGCCCGGGTCGGCCTGCCGCCGCCGCTGCTATCGCCGCCTTCTCCGGACCACAGCGCAGGCACCCAAAGCCCGGATTACCCGCGTCGCCAGCAGCGCTACTAGGGTAAGTCGCGATAGGACCGATCCCTCACGAACGCTGTCCACGGCGTGCAAACCGTGCGTGCGTCCGAATGCGCAGCGCGGGCCTACCTAAGTGCAAAAAACTGACACGATCACTCCGGTTAATCGTCCGAGAAGCACCTTTCTTCACGAAACTATTACGCGTGTGGCATGCACAGCAGCTCATTTCGTCTTGACCACGCAGCATGCTCCTTCTTTATTGTTCTCACTGTCAAAGCGACAAGAAAATAAAGGGAAAAATAACGTCATGCCGAGATGTCAGAAAAATCAAGCACAAAGTCTGCCTCTTGACATCAGTCTTTGACGTCTCCACGCTGCTGGACGGTTCGGGGTTAGAACAGAGCATGTAGCTTGAAATGTCACAACTGACTCTTATAGTTAGTGCAGTAATCTGCTGCTGTAACAATAAGGTGCCTGCTGAGGCCAAGGAGTGAAGGCCATGTTCAAGCGCATTTAAGAAATGACAACATTACGCATGCAAGCGCGATGGGTTCAGCATTCCTTCATTGTTTCCTTCGTTGGATGAAGCGTAGCTCTGTAGTATGTCTCGAACTGCCACTGCTTAATGTGATACCACTAGTTAACGACAATGTCACCTAATTGACAAGGCGTCAGAGATTATGACAGCATTCCGCTTAGAATTAAAAACCGATTCCTTCTAAACGGTAGCTATTAGTTCCAAGTTTGTTTCAGATAATTCTCCAAACCTTATCCCTGGCACGGAAAGTTATGATTAGTAATTGAACTTCGGGTAGACGCGACGTCATTGTCACCGTTCTGATGGTAAGTACATCTTCACCGATGCAAGGCCAAATCAGCGCGCTAAACGCCCTACATTAAGAAAAAAATTAACGCTTGGTGCTCATGAGTGAGGGGGATTACTGCAGTGGCAAACGGAGAGAAAAGTGATCGTAAATGTGTGCGCAGAGCCCCCAGCCACCATAATGTACAAGCCACCAAAAATATAGTGTATATCTATTACCACTTGCACGCACTTGGCCAAAACACGGAAAACAATGTCATGTTTTATTGTGGGCAAGTAAAACACGAAAGCTTGGACTGTATCCTCTGCAAAATGCGCACCCATACCAACCATTTCGCTGAGGGCGGACTTTTATTCAAGAGCTGCGTACTGGCATAATCTATGTTGTGCCGTTCAAGGCGTGCGGGTAAGAGCTGGAGATTTGAACTCCTTTTGTGTGTGTATGTGTATGTGTTTTGTGTATTCTTCCATCACCTGACAAACACTAAACCGTCTGCCTGTCTGTCTGCAGTAAAACAAAACCTCCCCGACAGGTCCTTAACCAGGGGGAGCATTAGGAGCTCCTAACACCCCACAGAATGATCGCCGCGGCGATATACTGCTCAGCACAACTTACATGCCATTGTATTTACGTACATGTGAATATGTGCATTATAGCTCTATACTGTCATATTTCAGCGATGTGCTTCGTCTGCACGATAAAATTTGTGAATATAAATCTTTCAAGATGGCCGCCGTTGCTGCCGTAATACCCATCCCAAAATTAATTCCTGTGTACGGCCCTACTCCTCGACTACTATGGCATGCGCTTGTTGAGAGAACCCAAGCACCCTTTGTCCTGCGCGAGAGCACCTTGTGAGACATTCTACAGCAACATGATTGTCCCACTTATAAGTGTCATAGACAATGAGTTGATGACGTGCCGTAACAAGCTTCGTTTACCCCGTATTCTAGAACGTCCCTCCACCGAACATTTCACCTCACCTCTACTCAAGAAAGTAGACAGCAGCGCCATCACTCGACAGAAGTAGTCACTGCAGTTTACGATCATGCGGGCAATTATTGAGAAGTGAAGCGTCTTCATCAGTCAAAGGGCGGCGTTGTGCTCAACTCGGTGAAGTAGGGGAAGAGCTTCGAGCCGAGGACCTTTTGGAAATACGGGGTTTAGACCAACGCCACCTAGATAGTACAGGGCCTGTTCACTCCGATCCATGACGTGATGCTAGCTACCTGGCCCGACCGCCATAGAATCTATAATGGGAATGCTCCCGAGTGAGCAGCGGCGATTTCGACGTCACCGCTATCGTAACACCATGCTTGGCAATGGAAATTTCTATCCAGTTAGCATGACGTCATGGATCGGAGTGAACAGGCCTTGTCTTATTTTGGTGGTGTTGGTTAGACTCTTTCCGCGACTATACTGCTGTGATACGGAAACACACACACTCAGCGTCGCGTTTTGCTTTTTCTCCGCCCGACATCGTTTAGCCTCTGCGGCTTCATTCCAGCGCATGCTCTCAAAGCCAAAGGAACTACCTGTCTTGCTGACTAAACCGATTCTCATAAGTCCATTAAAGCTAAGTACTGTTGCGTTAGCTAAGTAGTTACAAGGAAGGCCAGCTGGAAGTGACGAACGTTCATGGCTACCCCTATGCCACAATGTCAGGCGTAAGCTTTCAGCGAGACTCTCGTCGAAGCAGTTCGCCACAATAGCTATCTCTTCGACCACCTAAAACAAAAATGACTGTTCGCACTTCATTCAGCTTCTCTCTTTTGCCCACCAAAGTCAGGCGCTGACGGCAGCAAAATATATCACCACAATCTGCGCATCACGGGGCACTGCAGCCTTATCTTCTACATTCGTGATTACTATTTGAAAAAGAATTAAAAATTGCGAAAACTCATGGCATATGTTTCTAGCTCCTTTGCAATCTGCAATCTTATCGCCGTCAGTGCTGAGATGTTCTAATAAATTTTCCTCATCTAATGAACTATAATATTCCTTAAACTGAACAAGGTTATTTTTGCGGGTTGTGTCTTGCCCAATAAAAGAGAGTTGTACAGTTAATTAAGCAGGGGAACAGGGTTCTTCGCTTTTATTCTTTAAATTCTTTTTTTTTTTTTGTCACGCTATTGATCTGCTTCACCCGTCCTTTAGTTATACTTACCAGAAAAAATTACGCGTGCGACAGGATTCTAGTATCCCTTCATTAGGTACAACAAGGTTTACATAATCGTACCCAGAGGTTCAGCGCGCATGCCTGTCTGAAGCAGGGAGCTCTGACGTCCATCGTCATTGCGGTAGTATCAGAACAGCGTGCATACTCCAGCAACTCGGACATGATGCTGCGAACTGTACAACAATGACCGCAAGAGCCACGGTGCAGCTAAACCGTAGTATTTTATATAACTAAAAAAGGAAAAGAAAACCAAGCGAAGTGCCACAGTCCACGCCTGACATTATGAACATAGAACTTCTTAAGAAAACTAGAATGTGACACTCGCGTCGCTTCCCGTGCTTTGTGAATTCCTGCTGCGTTTCATGCACCTTGTCCACATTTTCAGGCCGATTGAACACACCAAAAAAGATCGTGCTTTAGCAGTCTAGCTTTCCGGAAGCTCACATTCTGAATCAACTATTTTTGATGCGGCATTTCGGTTAGATGTGCCTTTATCAGCACGGTTATGGTCACGATGACCTTCGGGTACACTCTTACATACCCTTGACCGACACGTATTCAGTACTTGGTCAGTATTTGTTCGTTATTCAGCACTTAATGAATAGCTTGTCTTAATCGTATTCTCTTCTTCGCTTGATGAGGAGCTGCAGTACAGGGATTCGCCACCCGAAATTATAAACATGGATGAACAGTGCTTCTTTCTTGCACGCTTTGCCATCATGAAAGCGCACACGACCATCACTATAGTTATCAGATGCGTATATAAATCCCTTGCAGTATGCTATTCATCACAGAGACCTGTAGTGTGGAATAAAAAAAGAGAGAAAAAAAAAGAGAGCGGTTGTACTCCTGTCGGTTGAGCGTTCGTATATAGGGTCCGGGGTGTAAGCAGTTGGATATTGTTTTCTTTACACAAAGCTTTGACACCAGACGTAGTTCTTGCAGCTCGTGACAAGTTTAAGGAGTAGTATGATGATAATGATACTCAAGTATGGCACGTAACCACTTTGGAAAACACCGAGGAATCGGGCGGCAGCAGAAAACGCAAGTAAAAATGCACTCTAAGGAGAAGAAAAGAATAGCGAGACTCTTATGACTTCGTTCTCCTTCTTGAAGCTTTGTCACATATCTGTTCGGATCGCTGTATTTTATGGGTTTCTTCAATTGCGCCCTATCACTTGGTTCCTTGATGCTCAGACATCTATGATTTTTTGCCGCCATCTTTATTGCTCCCTACCTAATATCCTCTTTTCACCACAGTTAATCTCCTCTACCTTCTTGCCGACGTAGCTCTGCCCCTTCTCCTGATACGCAGCCAAGCAATCCCAATATCTGCTCCTGAATTTTAGATGTCATGTGTACGGCTTTGACTGTTCCTCGGATGCAAAAAGCTTCAGCCACTTGCATCCTCTTAAATTTGTAACTCCTTTGCAACTGCTCTGGCTCCATACAGCAGTGCTTGTCGTTTTGTTCGCCAGTCATTTTGTCTTTATCTTGCTTGTAATGAGTGACTTTTCAATATGTTTTCAAATGTTTTCTTCTTCAAATTTTAAGCGATACCTCCTCCTCATTGCCGTGTATCTCGTCTAGTCTTAGGCCTTGGACTAAGTGATTTCTCGTGTTGCAGACATCGCACTTTGTTCGGCTCTTGCCTACATGTTAACCATTTTTCGCTAAATACTAACTTCAATGTTCTTAGTTTATCTCGAGAAGCTTTTTTTACACATTGTACAGAGGACAGGAAGGCGCGTGTGGATGAAGTTCCAAGGTGCTTCTCCGTCAGAACATCCGTCATTCGTTCAAAAGGAAGTCTGCTGTTTATCTTTTTTTCGTTTATTTTTTTTTTTTCAGAGTTAACTCCGAATGTTCGTTCTTGCATCCTTACTCCATATTCCCTCCTTGATCTAGACCTATTTCTATGAGGCATTCCTATAGTTTTTCTTTCTGACAATTCTGAGCTCATGCCTGAACACTGCCTCCGAAGCTTTCCCTAAATGAATGAAGACGACGGTGCGCATAAATGCTGTTGTGTCTGTTGCAACGTCGAGAGCAATACTTCTACATTCACTTCTTAACAGATCTCATTCTGCTACTGGTATCACAATACTCACTAATTTATATATATATATATATATATATATATATGAAGGAGAAGAAAGAAAACCAAGGAGCCCGATTTTTATTAGTTCCCATAAGAAGCCGACAAACAATGACACCAAGAACAGCAGAGGGGAAATTACATGTAGTTCTTGAATGACTTAATGAAAGTAGAAATAAACGGAAATGAAAGTGGGTTTATTTATCAATTCCTTATTTCAATTAAGAACTAAGAATTAAGAAGGGAAGCGCAGTCGAGGACGGCAGAAAACTAGGTGGGGTGATGAAGTTAGGAAATTTGAAGGTGCAAGTTGTAATCAGCTAGCGCAAGGCAGGGGTAATTGGAGATCGCAGGGAGAGGCCTTCGTCCTACAGTGGACATAAGTATAGGCTGATGATGATGATGATGACTAATAAAAATCAGGGCCCCTTGATTGTCTTTCTCCTCCTTCATTACACAGCGAGGGTCTCGAATCTGGCAGGCTTGATGCCTTACGGTAGCATGTGTTGGTTTATTAACCAGTTGCCTTCACCCAAAAAGTTCAAGTAGACGTGACGCCTGTGGCGGAAAGGATGTTCCACATCCGCCGCCAAGGCCGTGAGTGGTGGCCCTGGCTAACATACTCCGAGGGTTAGTTCTAGCAGATAAACATAAATACCCCAGAAAGTGGATGGGAAAACGGCGCCTTGTAGCGCAACTGGTAAGAGCATCGTACGCGTAATGAGAAGACGTGGGTTCGTGTAGCACATGCGGCCAGTTGTTTTTTTTTTCATCCACTTTCATTTCCATCATTTCCATTTATTTATCATTTTTTACAAGTAGTTTCCCCTATACTGTCCTTGGTGTTATAGTTTGTTGGCTTCTTATGATGATATCATATCTATAACCCCTAGTGAAGGCGTTTTACACCAGGGATGGGCTATTACACTAGAGTTAATTGTTATACAATTGCTCGAATGTTAAAGAACTGTTTATGCAAAGGCTATTTCTCACGTTCTAAATAGGCTACGCTTACAAGCGGCCGCGACCTCCGTGTGCATGTCATTGGGTTTGCCCACGTCTACTTAAAAAGAATGGCGGTAAATAGTCACCCTAGCTTCGTGTAACGCTATAATACATCTCGGTGTTCGAAAGTTCGTACGTTATTATCCTTATCTTTAATAAATAATCGGTAAACAACAATGGGCTCCGCCAGATATTTTGAATCGTCACTGACTTGCGCGAACATAACCAAAAGAACACACAAAGGTTTCCTACGGTTGCCACTCCACCTAATATATGGCTGCTGTTTGCCTTCAGTGCCCATCTTGTTGCGGTAACAAAACAGTTCTTATATGGAATACACTCTATTCATATTCGATGTTATATAGGGACTACTCATATTTGAAAACTCCATGGGGCATGGCGGGAAATGAAGTACCGAACTATACGAAAGGAAACTGTCAGGCGGCTTTGATCTAGTGGCCACTTCAATGGTGATCTGGAAACTGCGATGGCGACGGCCTAGGAACAGTGGCATAGCTAGTGGTAGTGTTTTGGTGTTTGGAACATTCCCCCTTCCTCACAAAATTGAATGCCCTCTTCTACTTTTGTCGCTCTAATCTGCCTCGTTGTCTCTCGTGGACACATTACGTGTTTGGCGATGCTGGCGCATGCGCCAAATCTGTGACATGACCAAAGAAGTCGAGCTGTCAAGGCTGCCGCCGTACAGAATCGCGTGCGCTGATTTGTGCGTCCCATAAATATCTCGCAAATATTTTATTAGCGATATCGTGGTACTTATTGAAGCGAGTTCTAATTGCGATTCCATGGCAGACACTTAATGCAGGTGTTACACGAATGAAGACCTTCCTGTGTAGCGCTGTATTTGTCATTATTTCTTCCTGTGATTTCTGTGTCAACTCTGTGCTCATATCCGAATCGGATCAACCTTAGTCCGAGAAACTAATCTTCGTGTGATAATCATAAAGAAGGCAATTCGTAATTCTTCGAGCTTTAAACGTTTCGTGAACTCGTACCGCGATAACAATAAATAATCCCGCCACTCACGAACAATGATTTAGAGACAGAAAGCGAAGGAAAGACCGTGAGGTTAGCCAGTGTAAGTACCGGCTGGCTACCGTGTGCTGAGAAAAGGGATTAAGGGAATAAAAAGAGATAGAAGAAACAAATAAAAAAAAATAAAGTGAGAAAAGTTCACACAATAACGCAATGCTACGCGCTACAACGTTCAAAGTCGGTCGCACAATTCACAAGCCCCCAAGAACTTGAGCAGGGCCTTTAAAGCCTTCATTGCCAAAACCCGTCTGGACCAGTGTCCTAGAACTTATTCCTCTGTGAAGGGACGATCGTCCAGTTTTTCGAGCGCAGTCGCGAGCACTTTTCTTGCCCCGTTGAAACGGGGACAGTCACAGACGAGGCGCCTGATCGTCTCCTCGCAGCCACAGTTGTCGCAAGCAGGGCTGTCGGCCATTCCAATGCGGAAGGAATAGGCGTTCGTGTATGCCATACGCCGAGCCACAGGCGGCACAGAAGTGTTGCTTCCGATCGTGGTAACCCTAGTGGAAGACGGAGTTGCCGACGTGGATCCAATCTGTGGAGGCGTGCGTTGCTGAAGTCACTGGTGTTCCACAGAGTCTGAGTAAGCTCACGTGCAAGGGAGTGAAGCCTGGTGGCTGCATTTGTTCTCGACTGTGGTATTGATATAGTATGGGCACCATCGTGGGTCGATCGGGCAGCGTCATCAGCACTGTGATTTCCCGAAATTCCGCAGTGACCCGGTATCCACTGGAAGGTGATGTTGTGCCCCTTGTCGATTGCGGAATGGTGAAGTAGTCGGATGTCTCCGACTAATTGCACGTTAGGTACGTGATTGAAAGGGGACAGCAGGCACTGGAGACCTACCTTCGAGTCACAAAAGATGGACCACGACTGTGATGATTTGGGACCAATAAATTGCAGAGCAGCACGGATAGCTGCGAGTTCTGCAGCCATCGATGATATAATGTGAGACGTCTTGAATTGGATGGTGGCAGATTTCGCGGGAAATACCACTGCTCCAGTTGAACTTTTGGAGGAGACAGAACCGTCCTGTGTAAACGTGGATGCATTCTCTGTGCTTTTCATGCATGAATGAAAGCACGGTTTGTTTGAGCGCGAATTATAACATCTCCGTTTTCTTTTTGATACCGGGAATTCCAAGATGGGCTTGGAATGGATGCAGGCACCACAGTTGTAGAGATGATCGTGCTGCAGGCGTGAAGTTCGACGGTTAAGTTCCATAATTGGAGGCGATAATCCTGCTAAACGCTGAACAAGGTCGAGCAGCAGGAAGGGAGGCGAGATTATGCGATGGAAGTCGGGCGAAGTGCCTGATGTGCATCCTTAAAGCGTTGACTGCGCAAGCTCAAGTGCAAAGTTTGTGCAAGCTCAAGCTTTGCGAATTTGTCTTGGCCTTCCCAGGTGTACATCGATGGCAGCAACAATAGCCATCGCGCATGAACATCCCATCAATACGAACGATGATGTAACTTCTTTCTGGCACAAGTCAAACCACCTAACAGATTGGTACAGAAATGAAAAAAAAAAATGAAAAAGCCGGAAGCTTGCACTGGGCCGCCCAAAGTTCAAGACACAGCGAAGCTGGCCAATATGCCGACATTGCGTTCCACCGCGTTGCAATGCCGACAACGCGTTCCAGCAGACCCGCTCCGTGAGTGCGTGTCTCTCTCTCTCTCTCTCTCTCGGACTTACCGCCGTGACTGCGCGTTGCATAGCGCAGCTAACAACCGCGACACCGCGTTCCACCGCGTTTCAATGCCGACTACGCGTAAACCCTCTCCGTAAATGCGTCTCTCTCTCTCTCTCTCTCTCTCTCTCATTTTCTTTATTTCTCTCCCGAGCATAGCGCGCAAAACCTATTCTTCAGCTCGCAGAGCATTGGCACGAGCGCGTGCGAACGCGCCAGCTCTGGACGAAGACGAAGACGCTCGAACGCAATCATATGGTTCGCATAAATGCAAATTTTGCAAGCGTAGCTGTATAGCCTTCAATAAATAAAAAAAAATTGCTGTATACCCTAGTGGTTACGACGCTCGCCTTGGGACTGTGGGTACGCGGGTTCAAATCCCGCCTCGGAAAGAAAGTTTATTTTCTTTCATTTCTTTCTTCATTGCTGATGATATTTTCTTGATACGAAGCACAAATTACGGCTAGCTTAAACAGCTTCGCTGTTAATAGGAACGGGTACGCGCTTTACTGCTAGCAGTTCACTGGCTTAAACCACACAATCCTTGCGGAACACACAAAGTTTCCAGCAGACACGTCTGGATCGACTGCACCGCTGTCTTCCACTTGGCCCTCCACCTGGACTATCCCGACCCGAGACAACAGTACTTTGCCGACTGTGACTTGGCGTCGCTTTCACAAAATCTTTTACGTTCCGCATCAAAAGGGAACTTGGTGCTGTTTGTGCTCACTGCTGGGGGCAGCGAGGAAACTATTGAGCACGTTCTTTGTCTTTGATACAGCGCACGCAGGCAGTCACTCGTGACCGCCGTGGCTTGTATTGACGACCGGCCGCTTTCAGAACAGTCTTGGAACGCCGGCCTATATATAAAGTCGTCGCAGCACATGATGGTCAAAGTACTCTTGACATTTTTACGTTCGAGTGGCCTCACAGAGAGAGACTGCAGTTCTCACAGATGTTCCGCACTTTATCTATTTCTTTTTTCGCGCCATTCGTGCTATTCATTCCGTCTTTCTTTTCTCCTTTCCTTATGATTCCCTCAGTTCAGGGTAGCGAACCAGAAGTTCTTCCGGATAAGCTCCCTGCCTTTCCCACCTCATTTCTATCTCGTTCGAACGCTTTGCAGCATCGCCATGTCCTTTGACACTCCCTCGCTTTCACTCCCGGTGCCCTGTCTGAGCACTGTTTATTTGACCCGCGACAATATATGTTGAATATGACCACTTGAGGTTGCAGATCACGACAGCTACTTCCTGATTGCGTAGTAATTTGTTACCGGACTGAACAGTCAAAGAAGACCTCCCGCTACGCTTCCACTGCTTTCAGAGAGAACTTGCCCAACGTTAATGTCGATCACTGCTCCAAATTGCCCTCCACTCCAACGTGTGCGAATAACGGGATTCTCTCAGACAAGCAGTCACGTTCCTCCGGAGACAGTTTCTCGTCCGCACAAAACGTGTTCCTATACCGCGGTCACCGTTCTTTTCCTCTCCGCTCGTCCCTAAAGTTCCCACTTCCCCACCGAGCCCTGCAAAACGTCGCAATCTTGTTGTTTCGCTTCCCTACGAGCCCTCTGGCTTTCATCTGCTGTTGTCGCGTAGGAAGAATAGTCATGTGGGCGGTAAAGGGTCCGGCTTGTCAGGACGAAACCAACGCCCGCGGCGCGAAACTGTCGAGCCCCTTCTCTTCGCGGTAGCGCTTTTCTCTCGCCTGCTCCATCGGGCGTCTGGCGAACCGGAGTAGAATCAGCGCTGGGGACAGTTTCATTAGCGCGAGCCTCGCAGCCAGCGCGCAGCAGTAGTACTACATCACTCTCGTGGTTCTTTTTTTGTGTGTGTCTCTCACTCACTGCCGTTGCCTTTCTCCCTTTCTCCCTTTCTCCCTGCCCCTTCGAAGCGCACAACGCGTCCAAGCCGAGCTTTCGCGACGACAACAGAAAGGCCGGTCGGCGCGACGGCGGCTGCTGGCGTTGATCATTAAGCGCCCTAGCACGACGACGGCGGCAGCAGTAGCGCGACGCTTCCCCATTCTCTCAGGCTGAGCGTCGTTGTCGTCGTCCCTTCCTTTCGAACAATGTGATTCACCGACTAGCAGGAGGTCAGTCGGTTCACTCCCAAGCTCTGCACTCCTGCTGCGCTGTTGCTATTCTATCTTGTCTGTCGGAATGCGCCCGAGAGCGACGAATAAAACGAAATGGACGAAGAGAAATCCAAGAGACACAAGTTGCGCACCGTTGTCGCCGAAATGAGAGAACCGAGCCCCTTACTCACACCAGCCCCTCCGTTTCCCTTATTCCGGGACTGCTGGCTCCCCATTACTCACGGCGCGCTTATCACGGCCTGCTAATGGCCTGGCCCTAAAACGGCGCCCGGTTTGCAAACGGCTCGGCCGGCCGGCCCGCTGATAGCAGCCGGGTAAAGGAAGTGCGTGTACGCTGGCCGGCAGGCTAGGCCTTTACTCCTTGGCGCGCGGGTCGTCTCTAGTAGCATCATCGGCGCGTGGCCGCTAATGGGATGCGGTGGGAGGTGGGTGGCGATGTGAATGCCGGTATAATGGGAAGAAGGGAACGGTCCATCTGTTTGGCCTGCGTCGACCGGCTAGACGAGACAGTCGCCGACTCAGCTGCTATACTGTGACGCTGTCATCCCGCGTCGGCCTTCTCTTCTCCGGTCTTGAAACATCTGACGGAAAGCGTAGGCAAGAGTAAGTTCGAGGTCGGGAGAGCTTATGGGAATGATCTGTCAGTGGGAAGCGCGTGAAATGCAAGCGATTACGCCAAAAAACTTAGTTACACGTAATTCATGAATTAGTCGAATTTAGTTTTGCATTTTCTTACACTAATATTTTAGCTTTAATATTTTCTCCTCAAACCGTTCTTTTTTTTTTTACCTTTTCTCAGTAGCCGGCATGTGCCATCGTTGACGATCATCATTACTACCAAACGTTTCATCCTTTTGGATCCTCACAAGAGGGTAAGAAAATTTATTGATTTCGGTCAAATGTACCGAACACTGTAAACTATGAACCGGTTATATGCTTTCCGAAAACAGGATTCGTTTCCGCCGAGATCATGTATGAGCCATTTCCTCTGGCAGTTGTGGCACCCAGCTTGGGCTGAGTTTTTCGCGGTTGCTGATTTTTATTGTTCTTGAAATCCATTTCACAGAAATAACATGCATTGGAAGCAATCTTAAAGAAACGCCGAGATGAATAGCCGTCGGCAACATCGCCATTTTACTACTAAAACGCGATCTGAAGCAGTGAATTAGCTGTGGTGAAAATATCATTCATGCAAATTGGCACGTTCAAGAAGTCAGGGAAGCATACAGGGCGGGTGAAGACTTCACGTATCAATATTGGAGGAACAGTAGCGAGGGAAAGTACGTTTATAAAAGGAATCGGTGACCCGCCGCGGTAGCTTAGTGGATATGGCGCTGCGATGCTGATTGATCTGGACGACCCGGGTTCGATCCCGACCGCGGTGACCACATTTTTTAGGGGGGGGGGGGGGTGCAAAAGCGCTCGTTTACGTAGATTTATGTGCACATTAAAGAACCCCATGTGGTCAAACGTTTACCTGGAGTCCCCCATTACGGCGTGCCTAATAAACATATCGCGGTTCTGTTTTGTGACTCGAAAGCAGCGCTTCAAAGCGTGTGAAGTTTACGACGTAGAAATTACGACCAGCTGGTGTCCCAAATCAACGAAATTTGCCATTGCGTTTCTGAACGAGGACATGAAATAATCTTTCAGTGGCTGCCGGGACATTGGGGGATCGTTGGTAACCACCTCGCCGATGACGCTGCCCGACGTGCCCAGGCTGGAGCACCGACACTCCTTACACCTTCATCGTGAGCAGACGCTGCAAAAGAGCTTCGCATTCTCGCGCGTACCGTCACGTTGAGTTACTGACATACTCCGCATAACTCTAACCGTCGATTATACAGCCTCGACCCATCACTGAAACTGCAATTAACAACAAACCTTTCACGACGTGACGCAACACTTTCGTGTCGGTTCTGGATAGGAGTATCATTCACTAACTCCTACAATTATCGTATTGGAATGGCGGACTCACTCATGTGCGCTAAGTGCAAGTGAGAAGAGACCCTCAGTCATATTCTGCGCCACTGTTCTCGCTTCAATAAACAAAGCCAGACTCTCCAGTGTGCCTTGAATAGACTGTACGATATGAGATTTACAGAAGCAAAGGTCTCGGTAGCCTAGGCTCACAGCTCATCAGCCCAGAAAGCCATTCGAGCTCTTCTACAGTACCTGAAGGCGACAGAAACGAGTGCCCTACTTTAGATATGCTGCACATTGCTCAGTGCGTGCGAAATTGCGATCAAGGCTCGTGTCATCTCTCTCTCTCTCTTTCACTGCCCCAACCCCCTCGCCACGTATAGGGTAGCAAACTGGACAAGGTCTGGTTAACCTTCCTGCCTTTCCTTCCTCCCTTTTCTCTCTTTCTCGCTCTATGACGTAAAACCCCAGAATTTAATTTAACACAATTGTAAGTTGAGCAACTCGGTACGCGTTAATAATTCATACACCGGGGACGAGGGAGAGACATGCAAGGAGGCTACTCTACACTATGCGAGGTGAAGTGATATAAAAAAAAAAGAAAAGTTGCTAGAGGTGATGCGCGATCACGCACAACAGCGTTCACTGCGCATTCGAAGGCGGTCGCAGAGCCCATTCGTCTTTACAAAGAGCCGCAGAACACAGCGCGAAACGGAATACTAGGGGATCAGACAAGACACAGCGCTTACTTTTGACTAACCATGCCTCTTAATGTATGTTACAAAACATTATTACAAAATCAGCGATGTGACAATCACCATCAACCGGCATAAGAAAAAAAAAAAAGCATGTTCCCTTTCGCGTCGATGTTATCGCAGGCTGGCTGACTCAATGATGTTCACCTTTCGCAATATAAGAATGCTTCCATAATCCCTCTAATGAGTGCATTCTTGCGCCTAAGCGAAAAACTGGTATCTTGAACCAAACCCTTGCCTTCTCTAGCGATGCTGCAAGAGCAAGTATGCGTAAAAATACAAAGCCCTTCTGTCTCTGCAGCGGCTTGAAGGAGCTACTAGAACGCCGGACTAGATGAATGTTCCAGCTTCCAGCCTTGACGCTTTGGCAATCATCTGAAAGATGTTTCCATGCGGCTTGCTCATTTGACGGGCACGAGTAAACCAACTTCAGAAGAGCCGTTATCTCACTGTGTCTTTTCCTGCGCCTGTGCTGTAAGTAGCTACTTCAAAGGAAACTCTTGACCTCAACTTATAATCGCTGAATTCATAATGCGCTTGCAGATTAGCCACCATCGTCAAAACAATAAAACAGCTTAATGATGCATAAATTGTGCCATGCGGTATTTAGGAAAATGGCCAGAATTTGTTTTTTTCAAGTCGTTATATGACGTCCTACTGCTGAAAACGTACTTATAAGCCCTCACTGTATATCCTGCACCCTCCGTTTTTTGTTATTTTCTTCCTATTTTTTCCGCCAGTATCGTTACAGCATTAATGCGCAAGAATTCCCGAATGCCGTTTTAAGAAAGCTGTACACTCACAGTACGCTTTCCTTTTCCCGCAGACGATGCCGCTATCCACGATTCGATTAGCGCTGCCTAAGAACTAAGTAGATCGAAACGGCCAGTAATGTGCAACCCTCCGACGACGATTGACACTAAGGTTTGAATCGATCCCGCCGCGGTGGCTCAGTCAGCTAAGGCGTTGCGCTGCTGCGCACGATATCGCGGGATCGAGTCCAGGCCGCGGCGGCCGCATTTCGATGGAGGCGAAATGCAAAAACGCCCGTGTGCTTGTGTTTCGGTGCACGTTAAAGAACCCCAGGTGGTCAAAATTAATCCGGAGCCCTCCACTATAGCGTGCCTCATAATCAGAACTGGCACAGTAAAACCCCAGAAAGATGAAGAAGAAGAAGAAGGTTTGAATCGAAGGCAACCGATATTCGACAAGAATGGAGGAGTATTATCTGCTGATATTCAGCTTATTTCATTCCTTGTGCAATTCGTTCTGCACGAAAGAATAAGATATCTAAGGAGCGGGCAAGCCCTGGACGTGGAGACACGACCCTGAGTTGATGACAGCCTTTCCTCATGTTGCCCTTGAAATCAAGAAACGGAGAAAAAAAATTGTAAGAAAAAGGAAATATTGCATCAAAGGCCAGCTTTGCTTTCGTTCGTTGAAGACGTGCGCAGCTAGAACGCTAACGTAGCTTACATATTAAAGTGCGCGCAGCTAAATCAAACGGCGCTCCAACGGCAAAATTTTATTTGTTTTAGAGATCGACAGCACACGCTGTGTTCCCGAGATACGAGCAGTTTCCCTCTCTATATTTATTAGTACTGTCGCTTCTCATTTACGAGTTTAGAACGACAGTTTGAGTAATCCTCTGTCCGCAGCATTCGCCACAAAGCTCGCGATCGGCTCTATCCTGCGTGTTCCCGAGAGACAAGACATTTTGTGGCGCTGGAGTTGCACTAGCTAATCCTTCGATGGAATCCATGCATTCGTGGTTTAGTTGTGAAGCCAACAAAAAGCTTTGCACGAGCGCCATCATGTACAGGGCTTCCATGGTACTTTCTTTTATTGATACTGTTGTGAAATAGGCAATAGAAATGAGGAAAAAGCGAAACAGTCACGACCTCAGTATCGCCATCGCTTGGCGTTCTATTGGTGCTCGAACTATATAACCGACGCTCTGCAACGCTGGTCATGTTTGTTTTTATCACTTTTAAAGTAAATCTAATTACGCTGTGAACATGCATGTGTGAATACTGTGAAGTTTGCATGCGCTGCTCTTCGTACTATGAAAAAAAATGACGAAACACCACTTTCAGTTGAAAATATATAAGCAAGTTCCTGTACTCACCGAATATAGAAGCACGCGGCTGTCGTATATATCAACGCAGAAGTGCCATAAACGGCGCAGTTAAAGTGGCCCAAGACGGTCTACCAACCACACTGACCCTATAATAAGGTTACATATTACACATGCAGTTCAAAACGATGTTCTACGTTCGACGCAGGGGTCCCGATCGGCGCTGGCTTAAAGCTCTCAAGGCTAAGCAACGTCAAGCCGCCGTCAGATTTAACCCAGACAATGAAGACGCATTTATAGCGGATTAACCTCAACAAACACGGGCTGTAAAGAGCAAACGCAGAACGCTTTTGAAAGAATCCGCAATAAGCTATTGAACATTTAAATCACCGCCCCCCCCCCCCCTCTCCCCTGCAAGAATCCCCAGCCCCCTCCGCAGGAGAAGCAAAAAAGTGCTTAATGCATGTTCGGGTTAAGTATGACGGTGACGGTGAATACGTAAAAGCTGTTGCAAAGGTTCCTAGGCAAGGGCCATTCAAGTACCACTCGTCTGTATTACAATGCGGTAGCACAAAGCTCCGCAGCGACGGTCTCATTTGGGATTGAAGAGCCGTGTTGAGGCTCTGAAATATATTGAACGCCAGCAGCGGTAGCTTCGCCACGTGGTAGCGCTGTCACGTGGCAAGTTTCGCGACAGGTACTAAAGAGCGCATGCAGGCTCAGTCGCCACTGTAGCTTAAATAATACAGCACAGCATGCCTCCCGCAGTGGCTTCGGGTTCGAATGCCGCGCATGACGTGTTATCTTTTCTTCTAGTTACATATGTGTTGACACAAATATCAATAATACACATAACGTTGTTATACGCTTCCATGCATATGGCTTCGTATAGCGTCGGCTGCTATGCTCATGAGTCATGAGCCGACAGACGTACGTCGTTAAAGTACTAGGAAAAACAGAAACAAAGAGCAAGATTATGTTTTTCTATTATGTTAAGAAGCAACAATAACATCAATGACGTCGCAAATTGTAATGCAAGAGTATGCCAACGCAAGTGCACTAACTCCGTGCGCATAAATCTGTAAAGACGGGCGCTTGTATTGTCATATATTAAATGCTCTCCACAACATTTCTGGACCTTTCCAGAGCTAACACAATGAAAATAATTTTATATTCCCATTATTATGTATGTCCATTCACCGAGAACCTCACGGAAAAAAGTCATTCCTGTCGGATCAAAAAGGGGTTTTTGTCCTGAATACCAAACATCCATCCTATTTTGATTATCATAAAGGCTACGTAAACCTTATTTCGAAGTATTCCAAGTCTAATACTCGACTCACGTGGACCCCCGAATGTGAACCAAACATAACATTGCATTCGTATTACTAGCAAAAACGAGAAACAGCGCTAAGACGGGTGGGTACAATACAAACAGGCAATGCAGACAACACGCGCGCTTAGGTTGATTTATGTGTGCACCTTCTACTACTCGCGCTAGAGATACTTAAAACGCACAATGAACCACAATCGCACATAACTTAAGCGCAAACTAACAACTGCTTTTGTTTGTTTGTACCAAGATGTAGGAAAAGTATAAAATAAAAATAGAACAAGCAGCTGTTCGTGTTTACCGGCAACATGTAACTAGATCCCGCGGAGCACTTTGTTTTACTTACTGTTTTTATCTTTCTTTTTCTTTGACTGTAATATATATGCGTGTTTCGTCCAAAATGGCGCCGTTATGTCGCAATTGGGTTGTTCGCCCGTGTGATTCTCGTCAGCGTGACACACTCAGCGCAAGTGGTAAAGAGGTACAGCATCCATCTAGCATCCCCTTAATCGACCTGGATCTGTGTATACGTCCTCTACGTGCCTTCATGCCGCGTTCCTCCAACTTTCATACGTACAGACTCACCAAGCTGTCAGTTCTACCTAGTCCTAGGCACATTCGCCGCCGAATACTAAACGTGACAAGACGATTTCAATCGGAAAGTTGCTTTCCCAAAGAAAGTAAAAGACGAGAGAAAGTAGATGCGAATCATTCTAAAAAGAGGCGCGCTAAGTTTCCGAAATCAAACCGTAGTCATCTTGAGGTCGGGTAAACAGCAGTTATCCCAGGAATAGGAAAATGAAGAAGGAACAAATAGAAAACTCATCTTCTTGTCGCTTTCCCGTTGCCCGAGAGGGACCGTAACTGCAGCACACGTACGACGGGACAACGTTCAGGGGAAATGCAATACTTCCGTAGCAGCCCGTGTTTTTCTTTGGTGCGTTCTTCTCGCCACAATGTGCCTATTGGGGCAGTCGTGTTGCGTTCAGATTGGGAGTTTCCGGGAGGTAAACGTAACGCGATGTGGCGTCGACAGCGGGGCCCTAGTGGAGTGTTGTGTGGAATCCGTGATTCGCACGTTCGTCGTCGTCGGTGCTGAGCCGCACCCTGCCAGGATGCGGCTCACGTCCGCCTGCGCGAGGCCACGCTCCGAAGTGCGGACACAGCCGCCACCACCTCCAAACGTTACACGCGGTTCTGAAGTGGATGCGTGGAATGCGAGGTTCCATGCCCGTGTTCTCTATACGCGGCGCTTTTAATATTTATCCATTTACATGATACGTGTCGAATACTATACAGAATAGCGCAAACCAAGCTATGTACCTTAGAACGAGGAAGAAAAGAAATAGAGATATAAATCAAGCTACCTGGAGGTCCGCAGCGTCGTTTTTTGCTGGTAGATAATGTTTGAACGGCCTTTCTCCACAACAGATACGCAGACAGATATGCGATGGCTATCGACAGAAACACATGCCCTCCCATCCGCGCATACATAGGGTGTCCCACCTAACGGTAGCTAAGCTGTTGTTTGTTTAATGCTTTGCTTTTATTTATTTTTTCTATTCAGTCAAGTAAACAGCAACCAAAAATAATGTGGGTGGCTAAAGGGGACCGATGACCGTAACACCCTATAGGTCTCATAACCGTATGTTGTACAAGCTTTTTTTTTAAACAGCGGAGCTATTTAAGCCGGCCGTAATGGGTGCCGCCTGCCACTGCGTTGCCTAACAACCACCTCGCGGAGCGTCGCGCGCTACGCTCGGGAGAGACAAAGAGAAAATGAGGGCGAGAGAGAGTGCGCGCGTCGCCCGCTATGCCCGGGAGAGAGAAGCAACCACCTCGCGGAGCGTCGCGCGCTATGCTCGAGAGAGAGAAGGAGAGAATGAGAGCGATAGAGAGAGAGAGAGAGAAACCAATTGTAGCAGCACCAACGAGGCAACGCGCAGAGGTGCTACCGACGCCATCCGCGCTTCTCCGTTTCCCCGCATTAGCGCCGAACGCTAACGGTGTCCGTGACTGCAGCAGGCACTTTTCGCGGCGGCTCGGCCGAGCTCCCACCAGCTGCGCGCTACTGCGCATGCGCCGTGACGTCTTCCCGGCGTGTCGTCTGCTGCGCGTCGCCCGTACACTGTGCATAGCTTTCGCCCCACTTGCCCTACGTGTGCTCGGACTGCAAGTGCTTTGCGACGCGTTCCCCGATGACACGGGCCATAAGGAAATGCTTATACACTTCGTATAACTTAGCATCACTTGGCATTACTTCGTATAACTTAGCATCACTTCGTATAGCCAGGACCAGCTAGGAACCGATCAGCTCCGCTGTGTCTTTAGCCTTGCGCCACTAGTGCAAGCTACCCCGCTTTTTTTCTTTGTGGTTTTTTTTTTTTTTTAGTTTGGCTAACGTTAACTGGGACAGCCGGTATATGTATATACGGCTGCTGTCAGGCAAACGTTGCCCACCTGGTAGTCACAGAAATGAGTGGGCTGGCACTCTTTTCATACAGAATCTCTTTCCGCCGAACCACCGTCCAGTTGTTCATGGCCACACCAGCAACTTCTGTTTCCATTATATTTCTCTCATATGTACAATTAGGTAAATTCAATTGACGGAATAGTTGAAAAATGATCCCGAATACGGTTTTAGTTTTGAACAGGCGTGATTGTCGTTCTCTGATGTCTGTTTCTCCGTACCCATCAAGTAATTTCATGCATTTCATCGGCAATGCTCCGTCGACAACTCGACCAGCTAGGTGTTTGTCCTGCGATACCATGTGTGTTAGATATTATTTACGTGCACTCACATCAGAGGTGTTGTACGGCTATTTACCTTGATGTAAACTTTGCCTCTCGGATGCAAGTGCATTTTATTTTATCTGACTTTTGAGACCAGAAGTGGAGGCGAATTTTACAGCCGAAAACATCCAATGTCAAAACTGACTCAATTAACGTAAATAATTTAGCACGTTGGTGAGTGGCAATTTGGTTTAGAAAGGAAAGTAAGTACCCGCTGTAGTTGCTTAGTGGCTATGGTGTTGGGCTGTGAAGCACTGAGGCCGCGGAGTTAAATACCGGCCACGGTGGCCGCATTTCAATGGGGGCGAAATGCGAAAGCACCCGTGTAGTCAGATTTAGGCGCACGTTAAAGAACACCAGGTGGTCCAGATTATTCCGGAGTTCCCCACTACCGCGGTCCTCATAATCAGATCGTGGTTTTTGTACGTAAAACTCCATAATTAAATTTTTAATTTAAGAAGTCCAAGTTTCAGTAACAGTCGACATGTTCATCGCCTAACAGGTGAAAGGTTTATAGGAAACACCCGTAAATCAAAACGATTTATGAGTCGTATACTTCTAAATACAACTCATTCGTTCCCGACAAAGCTCTGAATTTCGAATCATTGCTTACGTGGCCTCTGCCGTTTCTTTCAATGATCTGCCACGGCAGTTCAGTAGCGATGTCGCTAGGCTTCTAAGCTCGAGGTTGCGTGTTCTATCCCGGCAGCGGCGGCCGCATTCCGATGTATGCGGAATGCCACATCTCTCATGTACCGTGTATTGGGCGCACGTTAAAGAAGCCCAGGCGGACACAATTGATCCGGAGACTCCCACCGGAGGCGCACCTCATAATCAGATCATAGTTCTGGCACGTAAAACAACAGAACTTTCTTTTCTTTATTATTGTATCCTAGCACTGTCTTCTTTCGTCTGAACCAGAGAAAAGTGGCATCATGTCTGCTGCACGCCAATAACAACACTGTAGATAGCGACGGTCAACTTTAGACATTATGAGAGGAATTCGCCGCACTTACTACCACTGCGATCTTCGAGCAGTAGTAAATCTGATTAATACCACTATCGGAAATCCCTTCTCGCAAGGCTGCGATAGCATAGCAGGGCCTTTTAAAAAACCTTTTGGTTCATTATTTATGCCACTCGTTAGGCCCATGGCTCTGAACTCCTACAGTATCGCGTCGGAGATGATTCAGTAAAGAGGAAGCGATTGTTCTGTCTTTTATTGTCCGTTGTCGTGTCTCGTGGCGCAAAAAAAGAAAAATACGAGAAAGAAAGACGCGATCGTGAACGGAGAGCTTTAGCTTACCGCTAACGTATTACCATTTGCGGAAACCTGATTACCGGTGAACCACAACCATGGTAGAGACATTCCATGCCGCTTTGTCCAACCACGACGCAACAGGACCATTTTTCTGTTAAATGGGCGTACTCGTCGAAGGAGACATGGAAACCGACTGCATGGTAACGATCGTGTCGCTGGCAACTCTCAACACGATCAGCTAAGTATAATATGGTTGGCCACTACAATGACAGCTCTGTCTCCTCTATTATAACTCTGAGCCACTAGATGACGCCACAAACTCGGACGCTTGGTAACCCGTATTCCGTAAACTGAAATACGCTAGCAGATAGGCTACAAATCTCTAATAAGTGATATCCATTGTCATATTTGAGGTCAGAAAATGTTGATGCCGACGAATAGTTTGTTAAATTCTGTGGTTTTACGTGCTGGAACTGGTAAACAAAGCATTGATGTGGGCATGCTAATAATCGATAAATTCCGCTTTTGTTCTACGCTCATCATAGGCATGCAGAAATCGGAGGTTAGAAGTGAAAGATTGCGTCAGTATGTCGTTCCGCGCTGTACAGCATGACAAATTCAATATGCGATATGGAGGCTAGAAAGTTATCTCCTGAATGCACGGCGCAGAGAAAACAAACAAATGCACTACATGTCGTGTTCGAAATAAGAAGCCGAACATGAGGGTCAATTCCCGGGCGTCAGGTGTGGGCGCGTGCCGCTTATTCGCGAACACAGAGCCATATTTCGTAGCTCAGTGACACAATTTTGCTAGCTCGTGCAGATACCGGCAAGCAGGCACACGCATGGCAGCGGGACGACTCTTGTCATCAGCATTCTAGACACAGGCAAATCGCGACATGTTGGCGTTTTGAGCCAATCATAGAACTCGTAACCACCTTGTGAACCAATCGGAGACGACAAGATGGCGAATTTGACAATATGGCGAAAGTTGGCGGTATCCAGAGTAGCAGCCCGGGCTACCAGCGGCATTACTTCTGCGAGTACTTCGACTAACGCGCAAGTTGCAAATCGGATGTGCCACCACGCGACGAGGCGTGTCTCCGAGTGCACTCAACCGCCGCGACCTTGTATCCAAGTGGAGTAAACGTACTCTACCGAGGAGTATGAGAACACTTAAAAATAAGTCAAAGCCCTTCCAACCCTGCGAAGAGAGAAGTCCAGCGAAGCTGGCGCTCTGGTGGGATTTGCATTTGTTGGGGTTTCGCTATATTGGGAATCCGCTACGTTGAATTTGGCTACAAAATGGTAAACCGACCCCTTCGCTACGTACTCAGAAAAGAGGCTTCGGTGCCGGCTCCGAGTAGCACAACGGGGGATTTTTTAACGCTTAGACGACGGCTATGCAATGCCCGGCTCTGAAAGAACTGGTTCGGCGTCCACGGGCGACGGCGTTCCTAGTGCGTTCCTCACGCTTTTTTACGACGTTCCCAGACATGAGTCCTTCACCAATACCCAGAAAGTACAACCAACGCTACCGCGAACTCCTCTCACACCCCACTCCTCCATTGACCTACTTTTTTCGTACACCGCCATTGGTTGGCGCGCCTCACGGTCTCCCCCTCCAACGCGAGTATTGGACGGCGCGACTTACGGCAACCCCCCTCCCCGTTCTCCTTTTCATCTGCACCCTCTCACAACATTCTCACAGGGTTGAGCTCTTCTTTTCCTCTCCCCTCCCGCTAGGTCACGTGGCTTTTCTACGCGCGCACACGATCTCCTGGAACCTAGCCCTTTACAGCTTCGCTGTAATCGCGTTAAATATTGGACATGTGGTTACTCCGTCAAAAGGAGTCGCTAGCACTCACTTTGTTTGCATGTGCTAGATAACAACGTGATTTACTGACAGGCCCGAAGTAACTCAAATATTGACAGAATAGGAGTCACGCTTTCCGCCTCTATAAACTTGGGCCTTGTGCAGCTGGCGCAAAGAAAGACACCACGCGGCACGATAACTATAGTACGCTTCACAGCCACCGTCCAGTCCTAACACGTCGCTGCATCTACGAAGGCTTCTGTCTGGCCTGTCTGGATTTGGATTGAGATGACCAGTTAATAAATCGCTGACGCGCTCGAGACCCGTGTGCGTTGTGGATTCTTCGGGAGGTTGCCGGTCCCATAAGGAGTTATACTGGCACTGCGCTAGCGTCACCTGTTTCTATTGGCTATTAGTGAAGGTTGTCGGCCAAGAACTCACTCCGGCATTAATAAAGAGAGAGGGAAATGAGATGCGAAAAGAAGGGAGGTTCACAGGGAGGTCAAATTTCCGCAACCACCGACGAAAGCATGGGGCTGTTACCCGCAGTATTGCTTGAACAGCCCAATCAAACGCGCTCCTCCTTTGTAGGAGGTCCAATTTGTTTACTTTCGAAGCGAATGGCATTGTCTACATTGAGCAGTTTTTCTGATCTAATTGGCTGACAATAGGCGTGGAGCACGCTGAAGCGGAAAGGGTTTTGATGGGGCCGAGCGAGCGCAGTGAAAGTATATAGCCGGTTGAGGAGGGTGGCGCCGGTGTTTCTGATTAGTCCGCTTCCCCTTGATGCGCTTGAAGGTGGCTGGTCGAAAATTGTGGAGGCGTGCAACGGAAGGTTAAAAATGCGGCTAAAACGAATCCTCAGCGAAGAAGAGTTGGCAGCGCGATGTTGCATACGTCCCAAAAGGGCTCGATATCGTTACACTCCCACGCAAGAATTTTTATTGTACGCAAATAAATCCATGATCGCCGACAGCTCCGAGTAGCCAGTGTCAGAGCCATCGGGGGCGGTCTTCTATTCCTTCCTGAATGGGGTAGTCTCCGGCTATTCAGAAAAAAAGTTTTTTTGTTCGGAATAGTAGTGCATATTTAACGCGTACACGTCAGTTAGACGCAGTCAGACGTGACGTCGCGTGACAGACAGGCGAAGTGGGCGCAGCACGAGAACGTTTGACTAATGGCAGATCGACCAATCGCGAAAGATGCGTCGAATCAGAAATAGTCGTGTTTCTTTTGTTCGGTCTAATCATACGCAATCAGTGTGTACATGTCATATCAGATGAGCTATCGCGGTTTTCCTGACGTCGCGTCAAAGACAGGATAAGTGGGGTGTGGAAGGGGAAGGGGGGGGGGGGGGGGCCGAAAACGTTTTGACCAATCGTGGAGGGCTGATTGCAGAATTGGGACGCTCTAACATAAAGGTATTCAAAACCTTGCTATTCCGTTTCTGCATCTGCCCTGCACGACTGGTAAAATTCTTTTCGCGCCACCCCCACTTCGCTTGTCTGTCACGAGACGTCAGGAAAACCACGAATACTCTTCATCTGATATGACGTGCACACTGATCACGCATGATTAGACCGAACAAAAGAAACACAACTATTTCCGATTCTAAGCCCTTTTCGCCATGAGCCCTCCACAAATTGATCAAAAGCTTCCGTGCCGCACACACTTCACTTGTATGTCCCGCGACGTCACAAAACCGTGAAAACTCATCGCGTCAAAGTGACGTGTACACATTAAAGATGCATTGATATGCCGAACAACGCTGATTTTGTTTTTCGGAATAGCCGGAGGCTGCCCCGTTCCGAAATGAATGGACGATGGCTGCCAGCCGGTCGCTCTGGCACTGGCTACTCGGAGCTGCCGGGGATCATGGATTTATTCGCGTATATTAAAGATTCTTGCGTGGCAGTATAGCGTTGGCGAGCCCTTTCAGCACGTACATGAAATCGCTATATGAAATTTTCTTCGAAGATGATGCCTTTAAGCGACATTTTTACGCTTCTGTTGTACGTCGCCGATATTTTCTACCAGACAGCGAACGCGCTAAGCAAGAAGAAGCGGGCCAGTCGCAGACGCTGGCACCACCCCATCAGGTTATCTACATTTACTGCGCTAGTCCGGCCCCACTGAAACCTTCTCCACTTCTGCATGCTCCTCGCCTCTCGTCAGCCAATTAGATAAGAACATTCCCCTAAGCAAATGCTATTCCCTTTGAAAGCAAATAAAACTGGCCTCCTATAAACGAGGAGAGCGTTTCAGTGCACTGTTCAAACAACGCTGCGATCACTGTGTGATGTCGGCGGTCACGTAAGTTTGACGTCATGAAACTGTAATAAAAACATATCGGAATAGTTTTACGTTATATAGCCCTTGGAATAGAAACAGTTTAGAATAGCCTTACGTTATAGCGCCCTTAGTGTGTAAAACGGGTGAGCCCTAGGGATGGTAGTTAATTCAATATGAATGAGACAAAACGGATAACCTAAACTTTTGTCTCCTCCTTCTTTTCATTAACTCCTAACACGGTTTTCTACAGAGGTAAAGTAACACGTGCCGCAAGTTGACATTGCCTCTTCGTCCCCCGTTAGCCCGCCTCACCCAATTCAATGAGCATTCGCAGAGGATCGCCTTCAAGTTTATCAAAGGCACCTACATTTGATGGAGCAGTTCAAATGCTTTGCGACAGCGTCATCTTTGACCTTTCTTCACGCGCCAGAAATCGCACTTTGCATTTGATGTCCTTGCTTGCCAAGATATTTGGAGTATAGTACACTGAGCAAAACTATACTACGCTGCAGCACTTTACTTTCATACAAGTTTTAATCAAAATTTATAGAGTGCGCTCCTCTAATCACCCAGTTTGTTTGATTAGCTTGCGAGTCGAAAACACGGCTTTACTGTTCTGGAAGATTCTCTTCGGAAGACTTAGTGCTTTAGAAGCACAGCACTTCTATTGTAGCTCGCATCTTCGCTTTTACAAGGCGTTTCCTGCGCACCTCCTGAATTCATTTTTCTAGCTTTGCACAACCTTACACTTCGTGTTTTACTGCGGCATTTTGTGAGGCAGCAGTTAGGGTCACGTTTGTATACGCTTTCTTTACAGTGCAAACCCTCGCTTCAGAAGAGTGCTTGGCGTGGCGGCTTCGAAAGTCGTCGAAGGCAATCTTTTGATGGCTCCGGGCGGAAAAGAAAGCTGTTGTCAAAGGAAATAGGTTCGAGAAGAGCAACCACGGAAGTTTCAACAAAAAGTGTAGGATGACATAACGAAAGAAAAAGCTACCGCTCCTTCGGCTTGAATGGACAAGAGGTCTGACGGCGGCGCTGAAGAAACACTCTGCTAAGAACTCTCACACATGGAGCTCTCACACGTTTATTTACACGTTTTTTTCTCTTTTGTGTCCCCTTCAACCCTCAGGCGTAAACAGACAGTCACGCAATATTGTAGCCATCTTTCTACAACAAAATATGTGTCATGGTGCAACTTGTGCTTCTCCTATCTTGTCAATACCTATTTGAGGTCCTCTCTTCTTTCGCAAGTTTCCCGGAAAGACTCATCCTGTTTTTCAAGCTTCGGAGTAACGACAGAAAACTTCGTACTCTTCTTCAGAAGACATAAATTATTGTTTATCTACGGAGGGAGAAAAAATTCTTCTATGGTTATTTTGGCTAGGGCAAGAGCAAACGCAAGAACAAGCGCAGCGTGGTCAGAATAAGGATTGAATGAATAAAGAAAATGCGCAGAATGTGAGAGTAATACCGCAGCGAGACCTTTGAAAGATTGTGAAAATACAGGGAGACGAAGGGAAGGAGAAAGGCATGGAGGTTGGCCAGAACTGAAAATCTGGTTTGCCATCCTACACTGGAGGACGGGGTAGGAGGGAGCAGAAAGAGAGAGAGAGCAATGACACACGATCACAGCCGGTCACGATAACTGCACACTAGCTATCACAGCGTAGGATAACCTGCAGCCCAATGAACATCAATAAAGGCTAAGGCCGTTGTTGTATTCGGCCGGTCGCTTGTCCCATAAGAAGTTATACTTGCACAGCGCTGCCGTCAGCTGTTTCTATAGACTTTGAGTGCAGTTTTAACAGTGGAGCTGTTTAAGCCGACCTTCAGTCCGTGGAGCGTGTACAAAAAACCTCGCTAAACGATGACGTCGCCGCCCGTTGCCTAGCAACTACCTCGCAGAGCCGCGTGTGCTTCGCCTCCTCTCCATGCCATGCACATGTTGCCTTGACATGGGACGTTAAGGAGAGGGAAGGAGAGCATGCTCGTGGCGCGCGCTATACTCGGGAGAGAGAAGGAGAAAATGAGAGCGAGAGAGAAAGAGAGAAAGAAATTGTAGAAGCACCAACGAGGCAACGCCCAGAGCTGCTGCCAACGCCTTCCTCGTTTCCCCGCGTTCGCGCCGAACGCGCGCGGTGTCCGTGACTGCAGCAGGCGCCTCTGGTGGCGGCTCGGCAGGGTTCGACCAGCCACGCCTCGACAAGTGCGGAGGCGCACCTTGGCCGTGACGTCACCGGGGAGATAAAGCTCGGAACCGCCGCGACGGTGGCAGAACTCTCGTTGACTTTGTGGCGAGTCCATGTAGCCTTGACATGGAACGACCAAATCAGATCCGGACACCCGAAGAAGCCGCTTATCTTGAAGCGCGTCGCGCGGCCAAGTGAGAATCTGCGCGTCGGCGGCGAGCCGATTCGGAATACCGTGTCTAGCAGCACTTAAGCATTTCCTAGCAAAACTTAGTCAAGCCTAGTAAAACAGGGAAAAAGCTAGGTCCATCACCAGCTCCACTGTTTACTCCAGCCTTGCACCGCTAGCGCAAGCTCCCCACTTTTTTTGTATATTTGTCTATAAAAGCAGCACAACAGTCGTTGCACTACACTCTTGAAGATGTTGTGCTAAATAGTATGTCCTTTATTCAGCTCGTATAAAAATTGCTGGTTCACCCATAATCGAGAGTAGATGTCAGCATGAAATGGCTACCATACGGCGTCTTTTGCTGCCTGTGGTGCCACCGCCGTCAATCGCGTTTCTTCTAGCAACAGTCCAACGCGCTCAGCGTCTGCCGCCACTTTTAGGCGCGAAGCTCCTTAGGGTGTGGGTCGTTCCCTCCTCTGTAGTAGTAGTAGTAGTAGTAGTAGTATGTAGCCACCTCTAGTTTATGAATTGCTCAATAGATGGCGTTGTGTGTCCGTAGCCACCTGTAGTTTTATGAAGTGTTCACTAGATGGCGTTCCGGTTCGGTTCCACTTCCGGCTCCGGTTCCACTTTGCGCGCGTTCGGTGCGAAGGCGGGCAAAACGCCGACGGCGTCGACAACAGTTCTGCGCGTTGCTGGTCCTGCTGCATGTCCAAGTTTATACAGCTGATAAAACTACCTTGAGTCGACCCCATGGCTGCTTCGCATACTACTCAGGGTTCCCCTACGGGAAGATGGTGTAATTTTCTCTCTCATTCCCGACGCGCGCTCTCTTTATCTCTCGTCCGTAGCTGTGGTTTACCCGAATGATCTCCGGTGCTTCGCCCACTCATCATCATTCACTTCGTGGATATGCTGTGTTTTTTTACAGCGAAGCTGTACACCTCTACCAGCCAAGGAACTTGTCGTGTCGTTGGCGTAAGCAAAAAACGCTAGGCTAAAAATTGAATACAAACAGCATATTTCCTTTGAAATCGGGCATACAGCATACAGCTCAGCACTCGTTTTCAAAATAAAAACCACAAAACAAGCCTCAAAATCACATGATGGATGATAAGGCGCGTGTGGACAATGGGAACACCCTCCGACGCGTTCCGGTAAATATTAGGTTTGCAGCTGCTTCGAAAGGGGTTGACGTCATTCAAAACCCTCGAGTGAAGTGCTAACCGTATAATGTATGCTAATGACGTCTGCGAATAATGCGAAGCACGTTCCTTCTCCCGCGTGTGTTTCCCGGTAAAGATTACGGTTGCGTAAGCTACTCCAAGTGGAAAAGTACCCAACAGCATAGAAATCACGTAGTGACGTCACCACAGTCTAGCAACTCATTCAGTTCATTCCAAGCTACCATGGGTATACCACGGAAAGTAAAGACGCCAGAAGAACAGCGTGTATAAAATGTCGTTGTTAACTAATAAAGGGTGTGGCTAAGTACATTTCACTTGTCTCTGGTTTCACTCTTTGTAGAGCCAAGTGTTTGAATTCAATTGGTGACGTCACAATTGGGAATCGTGGGTGTCGTTTACAGCTTCGCTGTACAACCACCTTCACAGCGTGTATTGTAGCCACAGCTTTTACAGCGAAAGCTGTATATGGTTAAGCGAAACGAAAAACCATTCGCCACATGTTTCGATAAAGGTCTCCAATGGCTGCGCCGTCAGTTACGTCGTTGTCTACGTCGCACTCAAGCGCGCGCGCCATTGGCAGCACCGTTAGTGACGTCGTTCTCTGCGTCGTACCCAATCACGCGCAACGCCCCAATCAACGCGTTCCCGCCATTGCCACGTTGACGCTGCTCTGCCCGCAACGCCGCTTCCTCGGCTTGCCGTTGTCGCATGCGTTCGATATCTCGAGTTAGCTCGGCGTCGAGGTTAGAAGCATCCTCCGGCCATTGGCGCTTGCGTTCCACTAGAAATACAAACATGTAACCAATAATTGAGAAAAGCTTCAATAAAGCGTCGGGATTAACCCACTGCTAAACACCGGAGCCGCACGTTTCAGCTTCGTTGGTTAACCATCTGTACGGAGTGCTTGGGCGGTGTTTTTTTTTTTTTTTTCTTGTCGCATCGAAGGTGGTCGGCTGCAAATGTGCCGCCGTAGGTCCTCTGTATCTGCCTTTTGAACGTCGCTATTTGAAATAACAAATAAATGTTCAGCGTACTAGAATTTACAGCTTAAGTGATATTGTGAAGAAACATTCGGAAGAAGTCGGAAGCAATATTTTTGTAACTTGTTTGGAGAGTCACTAGCGTATGTAATGCGGCCCTGTACAAAGGGTTGGGGGCCGGAGACCGAACTTTATGAAGTTTTGCTACAGCTAGAGTAATGCCCAAACTTTGTTTGCCTGAGTAGAAACTGTACTTGTGTGTGCTTCGGGTGTCATTCATGAATCCGAGGCTGACATTTATGATTTTGCATGTACACTGTCGTAGTGTTTTCGATGTGTGGCAAAGTCAATGTCAAGCAGACGCAATTTACTACTTTGTTTGCTCATCTGTTCTGTTTATATCAAGTACGATGTATTGCATGTGTGGTACGTTATATTGTACTCTACGTTCATACAACAGTTGTACGCGTGCCTACGGGCAATAAATTTCCTTGTCAGCAAAAGCCAATGTCAAGCAGACATTTACTATTTTGTTTGCTCATCTGCTTTGTTTATATCAAGTACGATGTATTGTACTCTACGTTCATACAACAGTTGTACGCGTGCCTACGGGTAAATAAATTTCCTTGTCAACTTGTCGGCATGTTCTCGTTTTTGAGCGGCCGGATACAGGCTCTGTCTTTTGGTTCAAGGCCACTTGAAGTTCGCCGACAACGGGAGCTAAAAGCATTTCATGTTTAATAGGTTGCATGGTCAAAGTGACCACGACGCGTCGTTAAAGGCCGAAAATTCTGAGTAGGCATAGGTGAAAGAGAAATAAAGCTCTGTAATGAAATTCAGAGAATTCTATCGGCGCATACGTAGGCGCCAACGTGCTACTCCGCATGGTGAAGGGAATTGGATACGCAAAGACCCTAGGAGGAGGACAGCGGGAGAAGGGAAAAAAAACAAAGGCATTTGACAATCTAAGTGCAGTTCTTTAAGAGTCACAAGATTCTGTGTTTGCTAGCTTTCTCAGCGACAGACCTCATACGGTTATCTCAACGGGCTGTTCTATCTTTTCTAGTGAAGCTTCTTGCCTACCTCACATACAGGTGCTTGGCGCGATCCGTCGGTTTTCGGTCGTCGGTTTCTCGCTTTATTGCAAGTGTGACAGGCTGCACGTACCAAGCTCGCGCTCAGTGTTGACCGACACAGTAGTTCCAGTGAAGTCACCTCTGCCTGCGTCATCAAACAGTAATTACGTCAGCTCATAGGTGCACAGATCCCTTGTGGAAGAGCGCATGATATTTAATTGCTTTCTTCGATTTTCTTCAATTTCGTATATTTGGGCAACCCCATTCTTCGGCCATTGAGTATATGCCACTCGGTAAGAGCATATATTCTTGGAATAGGTATGTCCCACTCTGACACTAAGGGTAAGAAATCCTTAAATGTATTGAGATGTTAGTCGTACTTCTCGATGCATCACCATTATTTTCCTTCCACAAGCACAATAAATCTCCTGTGTACTCGTGACATCGCGGCTTCGATGTCTCACACTAGGTCTCCGCCCGATTTGGTGTTCGCATTTCGGCATAGCTTGTGAACAGTGTAGTGGATAAGCATAAACATTGCACGGCATTACACGTTACATATCATGAAAATAAACACGATTGTACTCATCCCATTTAGCTGTATAACCGCTTCACTAACCGCATCATCTTTCTTTATTTTTACATTTACTGCTTTCCCTCACATCTGTACTTGGAAAAAGCGGGTCATTCAGCGGGTTCTCTGTACAGGTGGCGCTAAAAAACAAGGATATGGTAAAAATATTTTTTCGCGCCGTAATAGCAAGCAGGCTCGCCGTCCTCGGCTTGCTGCACAACATACCACGTTCCGTTTCATACACTGCCACGTTGCCTGGCTTCTCTGGATTGCACCGTCGATTCATCTCGTTTCGAGGATTTTCTGCCTGAGCAGCGAGCAACTCACACATTGCGCGTAATGGCGCTGGTGCTCGTTATATGCCGAACCTGGGCCCCGTCGTGCCAGCCTCGTGCTTTCCAACACGGCACTGAAAAGCGCGCGGCGAGCAAAAGCTCTCTCAGCTTTCGCGCAACTATACACGACGAAGCCTTTTTGTGCCCCGAGGTCTATAGTACCCTCATTCTCACGGCGCGTCCGCGTCATTACTGAATCCGTGCCTCTCATTACGCGATTGACGTGGAGAGCATGCACGGTGACTCGTGACTCGACACTCTATAGGTGGCAACAAAAAAATATGAATACATAAATACAAAATAAAAAAAAATAAAGTTACAGTTTTGGAAGCAACATGGAGCAATGACTCCGACAGCTCGCGAATCATTACGATGCGTAGTTCTCAGACTGTTTTGCGCAGTATCAGTCGCGGAACACATTCGCAGGGGCGCGCAAACAGCTCGCTTCGGAGAACCCAAGGCTTTTGCTTCATCCTCTTCCCATCTCCCTTTTCACTTCTTGCAACTTTCCTCACTTAAGTTCTTTCACTTCCGCGATGTCTTACAATTGACTCGAGCATCATAGCACGACAAGAAGCCGCTGCTTAGTGCCCTGCGGCATTGAAAAATAAGTTAGGTGTTTTCCTGCAGTCCACAAAAGCCCACAAAAAATGTCCGCGAGAAGTCCAAGAAAAGAGCGGTGATGAGGTGCACGAATCCAGATTTACAAGTGTGGCAACCGGTTGGGATGAACACCCAAATGACGTACATGATGTGGAAGGGGCCGTTTGCAGACTGGGACATGTCCACAGAAGGTGGTACACATCTGGCTCCCGAAGTGGCGTAGAACAGAACGTTGTTACTGTTCATTAACTGCGATAGTACATGGGAAGTTTGGCTACTGAAGATCCCGCTGTCCCAAATCCGTAGTACAAGCACATATATTAAAAAAAGAAAAGCTAGACGAGTGAGCAACGTAAGCTTAAAGAAAAGATAATAGGCAAGAGCTATCACAATTGCTTCGAGTGAAACACACTATACATACACGCTACATACAAAGGCGTTTACATGACGGGCAGCTTTTAGATCCTACAGTCCGTTAGTACCTTGATAACTTCACACCAGACTGCTATTTTTTGTTGATGGAGTGTTCATGGTTCCCATCCCTTTATTTTATAGCTTTGAATGTCATGGTCTCCTGAACGGAGAAAGTACTTTCATTGTTATTTCTATGCATACACTGTGGAGCGTTGGTGTTGTGCTATTAGGACTGTGTGGTATTTGCACGGCTGTAATATCTTACATATGCTTATATTATTATTCACTTGTATCTGTTCCTTCTCGTAATAAACAACAAAAGAAAAATTGAAATGGAGGCCCCAGTTTCGAAACGATGCAGAGGCGCGTTCTTGTCTTCAAAGATTTATTAACAATTCACTTGCTCATTAGCATGACAACCTACTGATGATTATTATCAGAGAGCTAGGGGGAATCCATTTTGTTTCCTCTTTGTACTATTTGTGTTGATATCCAAACTTTCATCCAGAGTGCTGCGCAGCAGAGAAAAAAAGAAAGAAAAAAAGAAAGAAAGAAAGAATCAGCGCTAAAGCCAAGGTAGCAACAAGCTGAACACGACTTTCTTCCCTATAGTCCCCGAATCAAGGCAGCAATGGAAACATACTGAGTTCTTTGATTGGCCGCGCAACGCGTTGATAGGCAGGAGCGTAGGCGTCTGTCGTGTCATCAGCTCGCTCTATTTCTCGTCGAGGTTGTTTTTGTCCTCTCGACCGGTGGCGCGCACCCACAGTGGGAGATTGGCCAACAACCGGTGGCGTGAGCAAGGAGATATATGAAGGGTCCTTGCAGCTCATCGCTTCTTTCGAATTCTCGTCTTCTCCTTTCGATGCCGCATCTTCTGTCTCGTCTGCCGCAGCCTTTCCCGTGGCGGGTGTCGTCGTCTTCGAGGGTGGCGCGTGGCTTGTATTTTGGGAAACGACCCGACGTGTCGGTCTCCTGCCTGAGTGCGGCAGCGGGGGGTGAGGCGGCGCGCATCTCTTCTCATAAACCGACTCTGTGCGAGCTGTTTGTTTTCTTTCGCCCGCTTTCGGAACAAGTACTGCGCGCGTGCTGAGCTCGAGGCGGGGAAGTGGGGGGGGGGGGCTTTCGCCTGCCTCACTTCTTGCCTTTGACCAGCTTTGCCCTCCGCCTCTACTTATATCTCACTTTCTCTGTTTTCTCGTCGCCGCGTGCTTTTCGAGGAAGCCGTTCGCCTGGCCCACACACGCAAGACGCGAACAGCAGCCAGGAGGCTCCGCCCACCTTCAGGGAGGCGGGAAATTCAAACGAGGTACAAAGTGATTTTGCGGTGTGCGCTCAGCTTCACATACAAACGGCTAGACCGTTTGCATAAACGGCTAGACGCCTGCAGGTCATAGAAGGCTTGAGATCGTTACGTGCGGCATGAAGTGTCCAGGTAGTTTGAAATACGTTGTACTAGAGTTTCGTCCCATGTTCCTTCTGTAGGCTTCAGCATTACGCTCTTGATGACATCAGAATGAATACCTTTGAGCCATTTTTTTTTTTTTAGAGCGCAGCTCTTAGGTGCCCGTTCGTGCGGCTAGCGTCGGCGTTAGCGAAGACAGCGTGAGGAGGAAAGCGCAGGAGGAGGGTGCAGCAGAACCATGAGGCGGAAAACGGAGGAGGAGGGCATGACGAAAGCGGGAGAAGCGTAGTGCCGCGAAAGAACGGCTTTGCGGCGACGATGGCTACGAGATGGCGCCCGAGTAGCGCGCGTTGTCTGTATGGAAACAAAGGACTGCATGAGCGGAGGTCTGTCTGCGGCGGCTGCTGTGAATCGCGCTCACGCATCACCCACGCACCGCCTCTCGCGAGATCCCGATGAACGAGGCATTCGCGCCACACTTCGCTCCGTTTACAACGTGCCGCATGAGACTGTCCGCGCCAGCCAATACATCGCGAAAAGAAAACACGTGTACAGATGCGCTCCATTTTCGCATTAGGGAGTATCGCAATCGTTGGTGCATTTTTTTTTTTCACGACACCATCATGTCGCTGTATGTGTGGAGTGGCAAATCCCCTGAAACTCTCTTCTGCTTTTATCTGGCCTCTCAAAAGGCTGTTTAAAAAATCTGTTCAGTTCTTATCTATTTCATTCCTTTTTATGATTTCCTTTTCTTAAAGGTCGAGTTTCGGAGTGTTTCTAATCGCTTTCAGCACAGCGTATGATTCGCGACAAATGCTAAACTGCGCTGTGTTCTTAGAAAGCCACTCTAGCTTGACACTGGTCTTCCGAGAAACTTAATCATTCTCACCGAGTGGTTAGGAATTATTAAGTGTAATTGAGTTACGTGCCAAAACGATTCTCTGCGAACCTCAATAATCATGTTCTTCATCTTTTCCGTAGAATTATGACGGAATCCATCGGCATTCCGTAAGAGTACTGCATCATTTCCACCGAAATAGTGCGCGACACGTGCGGAACGTACGAACGCTGTAATGGCACACGCAACGTTTCAGAAATGATTTTCGGAAGTATCTCGGCGTTCTGTTTGAACAATCTATTCCGAGCAAGAAGTTCCTTGCGGGCTGCCTCAGTCGGTGCTGCTTGTAGAGACTTCTAAGCAACGTCGAAAGGTGAACAAACGGCACAACGGTGTCAGTGCTCGTCTGTGGGAAGCGGCACCATAGAGGATGCCTCTCACAGGAAGCGGAGCCGACAGTTAACCCCCGAGCAGGGGAGGAGACACGGCAGTGATTGTACGTCTACTCCGGTACGAGGGTCCATGTACGCACTTGGTCGCACCTTATAATGGTTTCCATTCACGCAAACCGGCGGCGCGTACACGCACAGTTAGTCATACTGTACTCTTTCTTTTTCTCTTTTCTTCTTCTTCTTTTCTTTTCTAGCGTACGCCATGTCGGGGCAGGCTTCACAATAGTACCGTATTGTGCCCGAAATAGGCTCGCTCACTACACTGGGCGAGTAAAGAGTGAAAGTGCTGCGGAAGTTATCGTCGCCGCACGCTCTCGTAAGTCGGCCAGCGTATAGCTGAGATGTACTACAGAGTAGGGAAGGCAGCCGGAAGAACGATCGCGTCGATGACGCAACAGAAAGGGCGAGATAATTCGCGGGGTGTATTGGATCTCAACACACACACACACACACACACACATCTGGGGGACCCTTCGTACTCAAGGCACAACGCAATAAGCGCTTGATTTCCGAAAGGACCAAATACGCGCACTGTTCGTTGGACGAAAGGCCATGGCCACTAGCATCTTGTTACTCGTCCGTTTAGGAGAGAGCGACAAGTGTCTATTTCAGGTTTAAGAAAATGAAATGAAGAAGGCGGTATCTGCAGGTCGAGGTGCCAGCTGCTCTGTCCTTTTTCGAAAAAAAAAGCCCGCGGAAATGTTGAATTGAACTGAATTGAATTGAATTGAATTCCGGGGTTTTACGTGCCAAAACCAAGATTTGATTATGAGGCACGCCCTAGTAGAGGACTCCGGATTAATTTTGACCACCACGGGATGTTTAACGCGCCCCCAATGCACGGGGCACAGGCGTTTTTGCATTTCGCCCCCATCAAAATGCGGCCGCCGCGGCCGGGATTTTATCTCACGACCTCGTGCTTGGCAGCGCAACCACATAGCCTCTAAGCAACCGCGGCGGGTATTGAAACGTTTCTCTGGGTATATATATAGTAGCACTATTTGGCGCGTTTTCATGCATCGTTGTGATGAAGCTCATAAAACCTACGTAACAATGCTGCACCATTCCTGTAAGAGCAGTACGAGAAACAGGCGGGTTATTGCGAGGCACAAGCAATGGTCTTGCTAGGGAAGGAGATAAATAAAGTAGGAGATACAAGGAATGAAAAATGGGTTTGGTGCAAGACTGCGAGAAATAAGAATGCATGAAGTTGTAAGTACGTCACGGACATGAGTTCGTCTAAAACACAAGGGTATAGCATATGCGTACGAGTGGATGTTAGACAAAATACACGTCTGGGAAAGAAGAAACGATTACGCACGCATTGCAGTGAGAATATCGATGTGAAGAGCGGCTTCTGTTGTAATGCGTGCTGTGTGCACATGTCTCTGAACTTCCTCGAAATTTATCTGCATTGCGCAGTTGAACTGCGGAACTGCGACAAGTAACACAGACAGCTGATCTACAGACGCTCTTAAATATATGACAACTACAAAGAGGCTTTCTGTTCGGCTTTCCCTGTTGTTTTTTTCCTCAGAACCCCTTTTGGGGCCAAAACAACGTGCGCATGCATTGGTATTACCAGGAATGAAACACATCCACTTTACTGCTTAAGTATGTATACTCAAGGTTAATATGAAATCATTATACCAACGCAAAGTCCATTTGATCCTGTATAACTATAGTAATTCATTCAGCATATACCTGAAAGCCGCCTTGAAGCTTACCGGTTTTCTTACCGGCCCATGAACTCAAAAGCAAGCCAGCATCGCGCCCCTCCTGGTGGCAGTTCACAGCCTGCTGTTTTCTTTCTGCTCGGTGCGATCGTTTATTGTATGCGAACCTCATAATAATATCAATCTAGTGTATCCTTCTTCCACAACATTTAGCACCAAAATTAAATTTCAGCATGTAAAACGCGGCAGCCCCTTTCGTCAAACAAAAGCTTACCACCTCTGCATCAACCGCCCTCACAACGCATAATTTCAGTGTGGCCTCTCAGGATCATTTACGAATCACTTCTTTGCCGGACTATGCGATGACATCTTTTAAATGGTCACATCAAAACAACACCTAAATCATTTCTGTTTACCGTGTCATGCTGTTGCGTATCCTGTGTTATTATTTACCTTTTTCTTCGCTCCCTTCTATAAAAGCGAATTTGCCTTGATGTTAGTAAAACTATACAGATAGATAATCGTATGAACGCGATGCTGAAGAGGAAAGTGGAATGTGACGCGGTCAGGACTTTGTGTAAGCAAGGTAAAAAACGAAAGCTTCGCGAAACAAAAGCACCGGGAGAACGGTACTAGGTCGAGAGAAGCGCGTTGTTGTTGTTTCGCGGTTCGCCTGGCCGCAGCAGCAGTAGCAGCAGCAGGAGCAGCAGCAGGAGCCTCCCTGGCCTTTGTCTCAGCACTGCGCAGCAAGTTCCCGCGCCCGGAGGCAATGCGCATCGGGTGCACAATGCGCCAGCGTGAGGCGAATTGTTTTCCCTTCCTTTCCGTTCCTCCTTTTTTTTTTTCTTTTTTTTTTCGCTCATCCTCAGGTTCGCTCCCTGTGCATTCGGCGTCTCGGTACGCAAAGGCGAAGGCCCAGGGCGTGTCTAAGCGGAATGCAATTAACTCGTCGCATAGCAGCCGCGCCGCAGAGAGTCGAACAAGCGAACGCTGTTTAGTCAGGAGCAGCAGCACCATCGGCGTACCGAGCCTTTCCAAGTCAAACTAGCGACGAAGAGTGTATGTGTGTGTGTTTGTGAGAGTGCCATGCAGTCTGCGTTTTCCTTTACAAAGTAGAAACGCGCCACGAGGTAATGGTTCCGACTTCGCCTGATTTCGGCTCGGCTTGCTGCTGTGCTCGCTTCAGCGGCTGTCATGACGACGGCTTGTCGGTAATTTCGGAGCTCCCTCTGATCGCAAAGGCAAAGGCAGCCGTGTATCCGGAGACGAGGCGACGCATCCGTCGCTTTACGGAAATGAACCACGGAGTCGGAGATGAGTGGAAAGAGTGGCGACTCTTTCTACTTAAATTAGAATGGAAACGCCAGGCACGCGTGGATACTCGTTATCGATTCTGCATGCTTCCGTCGTCGGGACTTATGCGAACAGCACTACATTTCCTTCTTTTGGGTGCGCGAAAAACGTGTTGTGAGCCGAAACGTGCACAACTGCCGTTAAAAGACATCCAGATATTCTTTTTCACTTCTTCTAGCAAAAATAATAAGTACAACTAAGCAACCTAAAGTTGACAGGATCATATTTACTGAGAGCACTGCCCTGCGGTTCTTCTCTGCTCTATAATTCCTTTACGTTCAATTTCTCGCGCAAGGGTATCCTTTTCTCTGGTGCCTTGCAGTTAGAGTGTCTAACTCTAACTTATGTTTATGTTTATGTTTATATTTTATGTTTTCCGACCAGAATTTGGTTAAAGTGACTGAATAAAAAAACAAATTTCCACAGTCCTGTCGACATTGTAAACCTATATTGCTTGTAACAAACTTATATAAGTGATAGATAGCTCCTATTCTGGTTTGATTTGATGTTAGAAATAACTTCCTTCTATTTTTCTTGTTATTGCGTGTTACATTTCTGTACATTACTGCCGTTTTCTGACTGTAATATGCCTACGAGTTGTACACCTAGTTGTCGATAATTGTAATATTTGTCATTTTAATTGAGATACAGTCTCATGCTTTAGTTTGTTTAGTATGCTATCATATACTTCAGAGTAAAGAAACACATATCAAGCATAATTCTGAGGTGTCTGTTCGTACCTCAAGTGCTTGTAACGATTTGCTTTGTAAGAGAGATTGCTTATCGTGTATTCTATTTTACTGTTCTTGTCACCAACTGCCAAATGCGACGCCCCCTAGGACCAGCCAAGCTTAAGACCGCACATTTTAGCCCCGGAGAACGTTTCATGTGAACAATAGAAAAAATAAAAATTGAACTGAATTGAATTGAATTGCTGTGGGACAATCTCCTATTTTGCCGTACCTTAGGTCATGTTCTGCTGTATTCCCTGTTATCTTTTGTCGTGTTTTGTCGTATTCTGCCCTCGTGTGTCGTATTCTTTTAGGGAATAGTAAGTACAAGATAACCTTGCTCTCCATGTGTGGAATCAGACAACAGGGACGGCACGGACTCGGTGCAAAAACACCAAACTATAAAGAGCGCTAATACAGGAAAGCAAGGAAAACGGGCTAAAAAGCTAAAGAAGTAAGAATAAAATGCACGACATTGATTTCACACCCCGTACAGCCTTTGTCAATAGTATACAATAGGAGTGTGCGAATATTCGGAACTTTCGAATAAAATTTCGAATAGCGTCCTATTTGATTCAGTCTTCAAATCTAATAGTCACTATTCGAAAATACTAATATTTTTTCTCGCAGTGGCTTTCGAATATTTAAAAACGTCAACTGTGCGCAATTAAACAAGGGATTGGAGCAAAATTACGACAAATGTCATCCCCGCGGGCATAGTTCCACACAAAAAGCGAGAGTTTAACAATGGAGCAGGTTACGTGTGTCAGAGAGCCCAGACGTTACCGGCTATACAGCGATAATTGGTACTCTGGCCAACAAACCGCTTATTTGTCCCCAACGCCTTATTTGTGCTTTTAATATTAAAAAAACGCTTCATAGCGTGCAAATGTAAGAAAACATACTTGCTAACAACTTAATACTAAGATGAGAACATCGTTTTATATTATACATGTTAAAACAACAGCTATTCATTATTCGAAAACACTTCGCTTCGGTTCATTTCGATTCCGTCTCAAAAATCATCATTCGCACACCCCTAGTAACAAGCAACCACGTGCATTTACCATATATGTCGTTCGGCTGTGTCGTGCGGTCCACGTGGCGCTCCTGGCACTCGAGACCTCTAATGGTGAATACAAGAGTTAGTTTCATTGCCCATGGCAACTTATCGCATACTACAGGGACTACCTTAAAGAGCCTATATAGTAAGCTTGGCGACCGCATGCAACGTAGCTCATGTACTTTCGACAACTTGTGTACGTTTTCTACTAGCAACATCATGAGTGATCGAAAAAAACTAAGAGTATTTTTAACCGAAAAAAATAACAATAAAATATAAAACTGCTCAGATCTGCGCCCGCTGGACTGGGAGCTAGTGCTTCCGGTTCTGTCTGGACCGCGCAGCAATCGCGGGCTGCTTGTGTTGGGGCGTCGACCTTGTTTCTGCTCGTGCACGTGCTTCCGGCTGCGGCTCAGTGGGCAACTGCCCCGCCATTTATGACTTATCTTCGAGACTGTGCCTCTTGCTGGTAAAACTGCGTGACTGGGCAGAGTTTGGCTCTGAAAGCAGGCAGTGGAGACGAAGATTGGCACTGCCGCAGACAACAAACAAAAATAATTTTCGTAACGCCTTTTCAAGGACACGCGTCTAAGGACACGTGCATCAAATATGAACCAAATGGTGCGTGCGTGCGTGCGCTTGCGTTCCTGTCCGGGACGTGCTGACCCTGGCCCACCCGACACACAATCACTAAAGCTATGAAGCAGTTTGTGCATGACACAAGTACAGCGCACTCAATTCAGCCGGCGCTACGCATGCGCTAAGCGAACTATTTAAAGCTACATTTTCGCTCTCTGCGCGGTGATAGAGCGCTGATGAGCTCTCGCAGCATTAGGTAGCAGTGAGTAAAGCCAAAAGAACTGAGGCCGTTAAGTGCACACTTGCGAAAAGTCATCCAGCAAACGAGAGGCCTTTAATGGCTGCTAGAGGTTGGAGTTTCGAAGGGAGCGCAGTAGATTACCATGTGATGGTCTCGCTTTGTGGCCGTGTCTTGGAGAGTTCTGCTCTAGTACGCCTCGCATACTTTTTTTAGTTATATTCCTCGGATATTCTAAGCACTAAAAGTTCCCATAAGCGAACAATGAGGCTGTAATACGCTCTCGTTATGTTCGCTCTGTACTAACTGGAGCGGCTGCACAGGAGCCATTACTGCTAACTTCTTTGTTTCGATACAATTAGTGGACCATCGCGGTGTTTTTTTTTTTTTTTTTGTGCTTGCAGTACGGAAAGTGCACGGGGTGACTATGCTATACCTTTCAGGCGTACCAGTAGGGTATTGTGTATGATTTGTGGTTGCGTGCATCTGTCTAGTGTTACTACCGAAGGGAGCACTGCATTCGTTCTGAATAGAGGATCCCACATTGTTGCTATGTTCACATGTGTGATGAGCAATGAGGAAATGCGAAACAGAACTGTCCAGGGTCATCAAGCCCAACGAAGAATTTCTCCCTGCTTCGTCACATCACTGATTGCTTCCTTTTAGGGGTTGGCAGGCTAGTTCGTTGGACATCAATTAGGCAGCAAAGCTAAACAGATATGTTTCAGTGTTCTTCTATCTCGCGTTTCGCAGTTTTATGAATGCGATTCTACCTTTTTTTTAAGCTATCTCTGATGTAGTGGTGGCGCGGTTAAGCTGCCCGCAATTAAGTTGACGCATTAACGCCTCTCTCTTTCTTTCTACCTCCATCGTGGGATTTTGTTGCAGATAAACTACCAATCAATAAGAGTACCGATAAATGCGGTCGCATTGTTATTGTGCTAGTGTGGGTGATCGGAGGTGTGAACGGAACATTTTCCGGTGTTTCAGCCTTTTGAGTTCCTTGCAGCATTTTGTACGATAATGCTGCACTAAAAACATTAAAATAATCAAGAGTGCAAGAGAAACATGCCACCTCTATGAAATACAAGGAGAATACTCGTCGTCCGCCTTCTCGCGTAGGCACTTCCGATCCTGACGGAGGTCAGCATACGTCGAACGCTTCCATCTTAATCGAAGCATGAAACGCACTTAATGTCTGCAGTATCGAAGTCAATCCAGCTTAAAAACGTGTAGTGTAATATCTGGATTGGTATCGACTCGACCTGCAGTGTTATTTAACGCTAACAGGTAACCAACATTACTGCAGAGAAACTGTTGAAAATGTTGAAGTTAGTGCCCTCTCTATACGCTTCACACTGAATGCAATGAGTTTCATTTCGCAGCGCCAGCGCATTGCTTGCTATTTTCCCGTCAACTTTCCAACGAATTCTGCTCAGCATAACGTTAGCAACTGCGTGGCGGCGCCCCGGGCGACAACGTAGTAGCTCGAATGGGTTCGGTGTTCGTAATCGAATATTAATGGAGAAGTCTCCCGGCTGCAGCTTGTTTCTGCTGGGAGCAAAAATTACAACCTGTTTAATCAAACCCGGCAACACGGGGAACCAAATGGCTCGACGTGTGGAATGGCAACGTTCGGGGATAGTCTGATTATCCCCTAGTGGCTGAATTCTTGTCTACGAGATTTTCTTTTTTTTTTTTCTTTTTTTTCTGGCTTTCGCGAAAGTGCGCACTAACTTGCGTAAATCGCGCGTGGGTGTTTATGACCACTTCGTCTTTTAAACATAGTTTTGTGTGTAGCCCTATCCATGCTTTCTTGGATTAGCTAGTTTGCTGGCTTCCTCATTATTTTCTCAACCAGCAGTTAGCGTGAATAATCATTAGCACAGGAACACTGCGGACGATATACGCGAAGGTTTCGCACGTACCTTTATTTTTGTTTTCGTCTGGCTTTCACAATAGCGACAACGGTGAAGGGTGCTTCAGCCAGGTTTTGTGGCATCTGTCGCTAGTACCATCATCGTATCAGTGATCATATGTCGTTAGAAGAAGAATTCGCCAGAAAAGAAAACGTAACTCGCCCACATCCATAATGATTTCCCTCTTGGGCACATTCCAAGCGCGGCGTGGAACGCTCGTCGAGCTTTAAGAGCGTGGCACCAACGAATGTGCCATTTTGACGCTCGCTGTGCTTCGCTGCAAAGTCATCCCGTACGCGTCTCGCTTACATCGTCACGGTAAACACGGCCTTGACGGGACCTTTTTTTAGTGCGAAACTATCTTACCAACCTGGATTTCACCTCTGTCTGTGTGAAGCCTCTTCATGCAGGCTGGTGCGTTCGCGCGAGACGAGCTGTGTACGCATAGAAGAGGGCACAGCCTTTTCTGTGCACGCGAAACGACCGGCTCCGCCTCCATTCTCCCAGGACGACGCTTCGCGTGAGGTCACAGAAATCTACCGTGCTCCCTATAAAACGTGCACGCGCCTTTACATAACAAACAAGGAGGGTGACAACTCGTTCCACTACTGCGCCGAAAACAAGGACCGAGTTCTAGCCGACGAGCTTTAAACGCCTCGAACAACACGTCCTACCAACGACATTTCGTCTCTATATAGCTGCAAGCAGTTGATTCTCGACGGCGAGTTTGTCGTGGCTCTCGTCAACGTCAGGTTGCTCGGAACTCACGTCTTCGCCGTCGGTGGCGATCCGTTGCTAGAGGACTTGCCCGTACTTTGCTTGACCGAGACTGGCATGCCGCCTGACGAGCCGCTCCAAATTCAGCGTTTCCTCTGCGTTACCAGTGCTCGCAGAACTCTGACAAACAAGCGCGCGGGAGTTACCGTCTTCGCCAAGACCGATCTTAGCGAAGACGGTCTTGGTGCTCATCGTGTCGCTCATCGTGCTCGGCGATTTCAACAAAGATCCCGAGAAACATCCAAACTTTGTAAACATGTTAAAACGCGAACTCAACTTGGTACTTGCCAATCACAACCAAATGGTTACGACGCAGTGGAAGATTTGAATAGATCTCGCCTTCCAAAATGCTACTCTCGTCGGAGACACAAAAGCCGTGGATGATTGCTATACGGATCATAAAACGGTCGACGTGCAAGTCTTAAATCCTCCTCCTGTGTCCACCGAGTAACCCTGTATGCATTATGCAACCCAGCGTGCATGACTATGCGTACCATGCGTGCAATAAAACGACTGTTTAACAAGGACATCGACGACTGCAAAGCATTTAATTAGCAACCGGTCAAACAACGCCCTACCAATGCCTAACTTGGTGCAAGAAAATTGTTAATTTGGTGCGACAAAATTTGTTTCCGCAAGATGTGCCGTGCTAGGCGCAGCCAAACCCTCTCCATTTTTTCAAGACAACGTCCTTAGCGCTTCACGTCATTTGGTACCGATGTTGAAGTTGGGCCAAACGCCGAGCTATCGGGCATATTAAGACGCTGAAAGGCGCTTTATGAAAAATGTAAATTAAGAACGCTGTCATTTGACAGGAGTTCGTTCGATGAAGTATGCAGTAAATATTCATAACAGGTTCTTGACGCAGGAACCTTTTGATTTTTAATCATCGAATGTGTCATATAATGGTGATGCCTTAAGGGAATTCCAATAAGCCACGTAGCTGGCGCTGTTTTGGGCGTATTTCAGGCCAGCAATAAGATAACGAAGATCCTCCGACAAGCCCAAAGGGAGCTTATCTTTCCTTGCCATAAACGCGTCACTTTTTCCAGCTGAGAAGAGTACGCGTCGTTGAATTAAAATTGAGAATGTGACGGCGTGCTTTTGAGACACCTACACGTTAGTAAATAAATTAAGCACCTATCCAAAATAAAAGAAGATCTTGTACTCTTAGCGCGGTGCTTTTGACTCCTGGGACGCCACCGCAACATCGTTTCTTCGGAAAAGCTTGTTTTTAGGAGAGCCAGTTGATCAGCGTTAAGTACCCCCCCCCCCCCCCAAAAAAAAAAAAAAAAAAAAAAAACACGAGCGCAGGATAGAAGAGAGACCAAGATGTGTAAGTGTTTTTCACCACTCAATTTCTTAGATGGCAAAGTTCGCCACGCCGAACAAGTTCACGTGGCTGCCTCGACCTCCACGCTGCCAGTGTCGACACAGCATGCAATCGCTGTTCTGTAGTAAATAGGACATGATGTTTCAAGCGGCGAGTAAGCTAGTCACCAGTCGTGAGAGACAAGTTAAAATGCCCAACAGCGCCGATCACGCTGTTGGACATTCACTGGATTCCTGGATTCACTTCTAGAGACGGCGACAATCAATTTTTCACCCAAGCACTCTGCGCGCGAACGCAGCGAAGCCCCGGGGCCGAGAAAGGCAGCTAGGCGTGCATAATCTCACGGATATCGTCTTTCCCTTTTCTGTCGCTTTTCTTTTTCTATCGCTTCTCCGCCGACTCGGCACCGCTGGAGTGCATATATGTATGTGTGCCGAGCGCTCTGAAGCGTTCCTATAGTATAGTCCTCGGGCAGGCCGACATCGGCACTCAATGGCAATCGATAGCGGTCGGGGCCGGTCGAACAACGCGATCGTATAAGGACCGTCTTTCGCATGGGGACCACCATCGCGCGCCAAAGAGATGTGTGGGTACGGGAGGGTAAGGGAGGGGGAGGAGGTGGTTGTCGGCATTCTCGTCGCATCTTCGTACAGCCCAAAAGGAACAAAAGAAGAAAAGAACGTTCGCCGGTGCCCATCACCTCCTCCCACGCAGTCTACGTACCGCCGTCTTCTCGTTTTTTGTCTTCTCTCTCTCTCTCACTCTCTCTCTCTCTCTATCCTAGCTGTTGACCGGAGTTCAGACCAAGTCTGAGTGACGGGGTGTGCTCGTGCGCCACACTGAGCTCGCGCTTTGATGGCCCTGACGGGAATCCGCCGGCACACGTCATGCGGCCCCCTGCAATATAGTAGGAGCATTCGCCACCCTTCCACCCTTCCACCCTTGCACCACACTCGCGCACACACATAGACTTTTCCTGCCTTTCTTTTTTCTCTCATACAGTCTCGCTATGCGAGAAGACAGGGGCCGTCCATTCCGACCTTCGCTGAGGTCTCGCGGGGAGAGGGGGGGGGGGGGGGGGTGATGGCGGTAATCCCCTAAGCATGCAGCGTGTTTCTGGGGCACGCGTACAGTCGTCCTTCTAGCGCAGATACCGAACATTAGACAGTTTAGAATAGCGTTTGCAACCAATCTTAAACGCATTACGTACGTAAAGAAATAGCACCGTCCTCACTGCGCATGCTCCAAACGTTATTAGGTTTCTGTGATTTACGTGCGCTATGATAACGTACGTTATTTGGCGAGGTTAACGTTCGGAATGTTTAAGGACACTAAGAAATAGCGTTGTGGAACATGGCGGCACCCATGGCGCCCGCTTCAGCATGAATGCTCGTCATGGCTACGCTCTCACTCGCGTTGATTCCCAGTAACTGTTAAAATGAGCTCTCGCTTTCTCTAAACGCACCTTAAACCTTCGTTATGAGCGCTTAGCAGGGCCAATTTCTGAGATCGTTCGGTGATTCCGGCGCTCGTAGGCATAACGAGACGCGTCCGCATAGCAACAACAGGATGGTTGCTAAAAAATTGTCTTGGCTTGGATACGTTTGGCACGACGCACCCGACGGCGCCCTGTTTTATAACGTCTTCCTTACGTTTGCGTTCCCGTGCGGTAAACTAAAAGTCTTGAAAGGACGCGCACCGTAACGTCCCGCAAAGATGCTTACGTTTAACGTACGTAAGGCGACAAACGCTATTCTAAACTGTCTATTATGGAGCGTCGTGAAGCTACGTAACTCCACGCGAAGCAGGAATGAAATTAAGTTGATTAGTGTTGAAAATTTGGGCTTGCTGGTAGGTCATTTGAAGGTCTTTCAGGATAGCGCAACCAGTACAATGACGAGGAGAGTGCACAATACACACACACAGTGCTGACTCAAAACAACAATTTTATTACCGCGAAAAAACGACACTTTTAAACCCCACGACCTACGTCACAGGCACGTGTCCACTTACAGTGCTGACAAAATGAACGCCGAAAGTTAAACATGGCAAACAAACCATGCACTCACTTTTAGGAATGAATAGTGGAAATTGTGGAATATCTTCTTCATTCCCACTGAGAAATGAAGTTAGTTTTTGCACGGATTACAATAACTCAGTGTCCACGAAATCATTTTGTCATTGTATCTTTGGTGCGCCGTTGTGTCCTCGGGGAGTCCGTTGTGAGTACCCATTTGTTGCGAATTCGCGCCCGGACGGGCGGAGGACTGCGAAGATGAAGGTGCAATGTCTGGCGTACTGTCGGTTTTTTGGGATATTCTGGTGGGGTACTTTTGTTACGCAGTGGCTAATAGATTATATGACGCTTGATCCAAATTTAAAAACACCAGAAATGCAGCGTCAAGGTTCCACCTACCCCTAAACAGTCAATTCACTCACTCGTCGGCTAATTGCCTGCTGCGCAGGTTTAATACAGGCATTTCGTAAATAAGGAGGAATAGCCAAGGCTCTTCTCCTCGTGAGAATGTTCTGGCGCAGTAAAAACAATGGCCGCTAAAACACACACACACACACACACACACACACACACACACACACACACACACACACACACACACACACACACACACACACACACACACACACACACACACACTGTCTCTCTCTCTCACCCGCTCTGGCGACGCCGCAGAACCCACAACAAGCGAGAAAAGGCAAAAGTAGTGCACTCTCTCATTTGTTTATAAAAGGCGTTCTTCACAACACGGCCTGTCTCAAACGGCTATACCAAATTCCGGAAGTCACGTTCTCGACGTGATTGAGTTTATCACACTAATTGTTTCTTTTTTTGAAACCTAGATACACCTGATTTCTACCGCCAGCCGAAATTGAGCGTGTGCCTGATGAAAAATACGGATGCTAAATTCCATCAGGCAATAGTTTGCCACGGTACTTGCCTCCCGAGCTTCCATGATTATCTCCACCCCCACTACCATCTTTCTTTCATTTGTCTTTCTTTTTAAATATCCACTCTATATAAGGAGAAGTCAGTAGCTGTAGGCGGCGCCGGTTACTCCTCTTCTCAGTCGTGATTACTGTGCACAAAACGATAATTTAACAATATGCAAAAGATTGGAAAAAAATTGCGACATCATTCCTAAAGGTCGCGTACAAAACAAATGTTTCTGGGAGTTCTTATTCTTCGTAGACGTAAGTGCTGGCAGCCTCCATTTTAGCGGCACTGTTCCGCTACTCCGCGCGGTCACCTCGTTTGCTGCAAAAAAGGCGGCCGCCCAGAGTTGACGGACGAGACGGTGAGTGAGTAGTTGTCCGATGGCGCAACGCAGAAGCACTCTTTCTTCGGCAGTGCACACCCGACTGGCGAGCTACTCGCAAGAAACCCGCGACTTCATCCCTGTTATATATTGTGCACCTCCAAACGTCCCACCCCTCAGAGACCCTCGCTCCCAGTCTCTCCAGTTTCCACGTCTCCCTTTCACTTCGCCCGGAGTCTTCTGCAAAGGGGTATCGATTTCCGTGTCGTCTTGACCGAAGCCCGCATGCCTGCCTGCCGCGCCGGCGCAGCCACGAACGGAAGGCGAGGGGAGGGGGGGGATCTTCGAGCTCTGCTATCTTGGCACGGCGGCTCAGTGAGAAGATCCGTCTGTCTCATATCGACGTATATGCCACGAGACCCGGACGGGCCCGGTCTTCGTCTCTTTTACGCGTTTGCTTCGTTGCTGCCTGAGCCTCATTTCTCTCTCTTTTTCCGTATCCGTGGATGAGACGGCGTTCGGCCAGCCGTGAACGAATTCCGTACCCCTTTCTTCCCCTTCCGCCTTCTTCCTACCTCGCAATTCGCCCACTAACGCGGCGGCATTCGTGAGAAGCATCAGCGATGCATATCTGGTAGAGTGCTCCCACCAGCGAATGAGGAAAAGTGCGTTGGGCGAGCGATATTGCTAAAGCGCGCGTCCTTGTACGGCGCCTGCGTGAAGTACGTAGCCGCCCGGGTCATGTGGCCCGTGAAATGAAACTAGCGGTCGCGTGTGCTCCAAACCTAAAGCGAATCGCCTGGCGGCTGCTTTCCGAGCAACAGCAGCAGCAACAGAATCTCCGACTTGCGGCGTCAGCGATGGCGGTTACTTTTCTTATTCCCAACGCGGAGCATTCTTGTTCGCTATTGGCTTAGGACCAAAACATGACGCTCGGGACGCTTACAGCGATCTCCTTTTTTTTCCACACCTTTTCTTCGTAAGGGCGAAGGGGGTGAGAGTGTGTGCTAAGGAGTGAAATTCGGAAGACCTGATGTTGCTGTGACACTAACAGCTGGTAATTAGCGTTAGCAGTGTGTCCATACACTTGATCCTTAATTGCCTCTATACATTCACGTTTGAACGTGGGACAGGGGGCGGCGGCACAATGCAGCGGTGCGTTGTCGATAATTTTGATTGTCACTATCACGTTATCTATAAGGGCTGCGGTCTTAACATGCCGAGATGCACAGTGAATGGGCCTACCCCGAAATCGCACCCTAAGTAAAGACATAGAACTGGAGAAAATGTATGTAAAGGCGAAAATGACTAAAATGGCTCACACCGGCGGAAAATAAAAAGACTTGATTCTTATGCCGCTAAAGAATCAAAACTATATCTTAAGAAAAAAATTTCCACGCATAGCATATCGCGCGCTATGAAAAAACATCGCATGGCTTGTAATTAGTACGAGCATAGCTTCCAGTCACTACAAATTGCATAATATGTCACCCACTTGAAAAAGTTGTTCTGGTTTTCGAGTGTAATAAAACTAAGCCTCATACTTACATTATAGTACTATTCAAAAGCAACTAATCAGGTCACTGGCTACAAAAAAATATCGCGCGGAACACTCGCATCTGGAGTACTTAAACAGGGACACGACTGGGGCGAAGCACTTCTTTAATGCGAAGATAAACTTGTGAACCTATAAACTGCATCTACGTTTATCTCCTTCTAGGACCACGAACTGATTTATTTGAAAAAAAGCTGGCATTGGAAAAGTCAAAGTTGCAAAAGGCAAATGATACCCTCCATACACTGCTGCGTCGTCCATCACCATCCAATTCCACTATCAGCGGTTTACAGGCTAGTCCCAGTCTTGCCTTGATGCGGTCTTCTGTGTATACGCTTCCTGTTTGAAATATTTGCCGCAACCTCTCAGCGCAAATTGACAGTTCATCTGCCATTTTTTGCAAAGCGACATAAAATGAAACGAGATAACAACGAAGCGGTATAAGTGTCAGGAGTCGCCGAAGTTTGGAAGAAAAAAAAAAGAAAGAAAAAACAGCGTTCGTGGTGTCGTCTGCTCGTCTCGTGTTCCCGTCTAAGGTTTTTGCGCTGTTAGCACCAGGATGGAAAACCAACAAGCAGAAGATGCGGTTCTAGCGAAGTTCCCGTAGGTCCGTAACGGTTGCTTAGTGGTGGTTGTGGTGTTCACTTGAACCACCTGAGATTGTGGGGTCGATTATCTGCCATAGCAGCCACATTCTGCTGGGGGCGGAATACAAAAACACTCGTATACTCAGTTTAGGTGCAGATTAAAACACGCCAGGTGGTCAAAATTATTCCAGAACCCACATTACAATGTGTCTTTCTTTGAGCCTCAAGCAATCAATCAATCAGGCTTCCGTAGCTTTCTACCTAATTCGCTTTCCTTAGTGTCACCAGAGTTTTTTCGGGTGCAGCAAAGACAGGAGGCATGCAATCCCTGAGAAACGGCTACGATGCATAGCTGAGCACACAACCATTCTCACGGTGCACGCCACTTTGATTGAGCCTTTGTGACGAAAATTAACGTCTGGGCGGTCGTGGTTGAATAATAACGGCACGTAATTTCATTACATCCGCACTGCCTGCCTTTTTCTTTTTCTTTTTTCCCCCTTTTTTTTCTCGTTTAGTGCATTTAGTGAGGTGCGATTCTCTTTAACAGTTGAGATACTGACGCTTATAACACGTGAACGTCAGAGAGAACAGACCATCGTAGCAAGCAATTTAAACCTCATGCGCTTGTCTTCCACCAGCTCCATCGCGTACATCTCATTCCACTGAGTTAATTTGTACGTGAAACGAGCACCCGCGTTCCGCACTCACGAGACCGCATAGTAATTGCCGTGGCAATTCATAGACCATTTTGCATTCATTCATTTTCGTCGCGGGTCTACCATTCATAGACCCACGACGCGTGTCAGCGCATAGCGTACGTACTCTGCGCCGCGTCCCATACAACGTTTGATCGTAAACTAGCTTCCAACCGTACATATCGTAGGCAAAACATGGTTTCTTATACTTGCGCGTCCGTCTCACTACTGTAGCTACGTTGCGACGTCCGTAATTCGAATGACGTGTGCCTCAGCGTACTAGGGCATCTTGACAGATCGCGACCGGCGATTGGAGCTGTTTCCATGACGACGGTGTAACATATGCGCACTGTTTCCCAAGTTGTTCGTCGTGGCAGACTGATTGATCCACATAGTTTCCTACAATAATCACTAAGGGGAACTCTGGCGCTGTGATAGTTCAGCCACCATGGGTAGTACATGGATTTGTCTGATCGCTGTGCTTGTGGCTTCGAACGTTCTTGTGGCTTCGTTTATTACGCCTTATCTGTGCCTAAAATGGACTATCAAAGCAATTTATGCTTTGTTTCATGCAGAACGTAATAAGGCTCTGCAAGCACGCATAATCGCTGCTAATTGAAGTGGTTACGCTTGTCCATGCGTCCGTGGCGTAATGATTTCAATATCGGGCTTCTGTGCATGAGGTCGTGTGTTCAAATCCTGCCGTAGGACAATTTTAGTAATGCTTGTTTAGTTATTTGTCGCGCAGTACTTTCTTAAAAATGATCGCTTTGCAAAGTCACGAAGCCATGTAAAGCCAGAAGGACGAAGTTTTAGGCAAATCCACGGACTACCCATCATTCTGTTGATGGCTTAACTGCCCTGCTCTTAGCCACTAGCGCCACAGTTCGCTCAAGTAATTGTATGAAACTCTGTGGATTGATGACGTCAGATTCAGCCGGGTTTCACGAACCGGCGCGGTAACTTGCATAAACCGACAGCAAATGAGTGTGACGTTGTAGCGGCTATATCCGACCATTGATAAGGGAAACATGGGCTACGGGGTTTAAACATGAACCAGCTTTAATTCGACTCAACCACTATCGGGCGCTCGACCGGCGCCTGCCGAAGCAAATCGCCCCATAAGCACGATGTACAGACCGATTTTGTAGCTTTATCGTGGCGGGAGCGGAAAATGATGAGCGCATGTGCGTCTGAGTACAGAGTGGCACACATGTTTAGAACGGGCATGGTGCAGCTTCCTGCAACTTCGATGAGACCGAGCAGCAGATGGCAGCTTAATATCAAGGACAAAATCCGTGGACACAATGCTTGTGTTCAACTGCTCCTAAATTACGAGTAATTTATTTATTTATTTAAATTTATGTGGTACCCTTCGCAACAGACGGTGGACAGTTGAAATTAGCTCAAAGTAAGTAATGTTACATGCATTAAAGCTTTGTAGCTTGTTCTCGTTGAAATCCATACAAATGCTTTGAAATGTAGAACTAAATAATGAAATATTACTCACTTTTAATAATTTGCCTTACACGTGGTGCAATGAACTTATGCGGGCAGCAGCAAGTCATTCCGACCATTCACTTTTTTCTTCATTCTTGTAATTTTTTATTGTGTTATTATTATTATTTTGTGTTGTCTCTTGCAGGCTATAGTACTTGTCAAAATCTATGAAGTCACAGTCAATATTTCCGAGCCCTTGATTACACGGATGAGGAAGAGATCAGGGACTCTTTGTGAGCGACTGCTGAAAGGTAGGAGCCGTGAAAGAACAGCAGGAGCACAGATATCCGGAGATAGACGCGGGGGTCTTTTTCCTTTATCCTATACCGCACGGTTACACCGGACGAATTCTCTTGTGCTAACTTCACTGCCTTTCCTCTCTTCAACTATTGTTCCTGGCTCAAGCTAACTCGCGTTCCGCTTAGATAATTGTGCGCGCTAACACTTTCCTCGTCTGTTCCCCTTCACATCACATTGTATCACTGTCGTGTTGCCCTCACGTCTTTCAAGTTGCTGCGCCTTTGAATGAGCACCACTTGCCGCGTCTTAAGCAGCGTATCCATTGTTCGCGGCAATGTCCAAAGCTTTTAGGCTAATGGCGTATCGTCAAGGCGAGCTGTCTGGCCACGTCATCGACGCACCTCTTGAGGACAATCTAGTTAAGGCAAGGGGGCCCTCCGATAACCAATGAAGCGCGAAGCGTCGTACTGGCGCTCTGGGCAGGTCGACTCGTATTGTGGTTCTTGAGAATTAGCATGGCTGGCGCCATGCTTCCTTTGTCTTCCTGTGTGTGCGTGTGTTTATTGTATTTCTTTATTCTTTGTTTTCTGTTTTCCCCTTCTCTCCGCGCGCAAAGCTTTAAAGCGGAACTTCGCGCGTAATCTCGGCAGCATTCCATACAAAGCGAATTAGCCCGGCGCAGCCGCCACCGTGGCTCGACAGCTATGACGTTCCGCTGCTAATAGGTCGTGGATTCGACTCCCGGCAGCAGCGGAAGTGTTTTAATACGAACAGACTTATAGCACTCATGTATACTCCTAAAATGCGTCGCCTCAAATGGCCCAAGGGTTGCTTAATTGTCATTTAAATACTCGATTCATTCAAGTAATGCTGTCCACGAGTCGACTGGTAATTAGAATTGTGATAACGTGAGTGCATGCGTGCCTGCGAGTGGGAACCGAACCCACCACCTGCTGTTCAGCAGCAGAACGTTATAGCCGCTGAAGTGCAGCTACGGGTAGCACATAGAATTCACGCAGCCAAAAGGACAAGTCGATAAGTTTAATTCAAACAGGGGCTAAAGAAATCCATAAACAATCTATAGAATTTCCGTATTCATTTTTATAAGGGGTATGAAGTACCGAGCGAGACGAAGTGGAGAAGGCGTGAACGTTACGAGAGCGGCTTCACGCTATAGTATCCGCACCCATTCAATTGTATACGGGAGGCCGGCCCACTTGCGTGACGCGACGGCTCCGAGTCCAGAGACATTGTGTAACTGAGGTGGCGTCTCCCATGGCCACGTGTCTGCGGTAGACGTAGCGCGGCACACGCATCCTCTCTCATTCGTCCTGGCTTCGTGATGCTTACAAGGTGCCCTTGCTGGGTCGCCTCAATGCGCGAGACTAAGCGCCTCGAACGCACGCTGCCAGTGACGTTGTCGATATATCCGAGATCGATGCTGCAGCGAACGGCAGGAGCGCGTTTCCCCCCCCCCCTTTCTTTTTTTCGGTGGCCGCAAGAGGGTTCTATTCCCTCCACTTCCCCTTTTCCCTCTCACACACCCGCCCCCGTCACTTCCTTCCTTCCTGTCCCTCGGCCACTCGATCTCTTGGCGCAGAGGAAGCACACCGTTCGCGTTCTGTTCAGCTATGGATCCGCGCGCTTTTTTTTTTGTTTGTTTGTTTGTTTGTTTGCCTACACTCACTTGGTCGAGCTTCTCAATTGTTTGCTTACTTGTCGGCTCGCACGCTTGACTTGCGTGCGCCTGTTTGCATGCATCTCTTGCTAGCGGGAAAGGCTACTGTAAGTTACATCGTTCTTTTTTTTTTTCTTTCATTCGCGAGCATGACATTCAATGTCCTTTAATCACGCCCCAACCGCGAACGAACTATTTCAGAATAAGTCAGTGGTATTCTATTTCAATAAATTGGACATGAAAATTTGTATCCTGTATATGCTGCAGGGCAAGCGCTACACAACATGCCAAACAATAATTTCCCCCCCACGACGACTCTAATCACTTTCTGTTAACCAATGACGTGGTACAACTTAACTGCACTTGTAAGTACCATAAACGCGTTCTGGGTTTCGAACTGAAACTTTTTTTATTCCGGTTTCTATATCGGTTAATCGAAAACAGTTCAGTCCCGGCTGAACTCGGGAGCGAAAAAATTAACAGTTGAAATCGGTTTGAACTGATTCGTGTTCGTTTGTATCTCCTTTAGAATGATTATAGGAAAACGGCATAAATTTATTTTGTTCAATAACTGCACGGGGCTCATGAGCTGAACGAAAAACAAGATCAAAATACACACAAGAAGGAGGCATGCGTGCTGTCTTCCGGCCGGACGTAGTTAATAAAAAAAAATCACATTACGGAAGAGCACCTCAGAAGCAATGCGTCATTTCCCTCACACCTACTTCACTTTACATACCATTGTGTTCAAACTAGGAAGCGCCAAACCACCTAACTAGGAAGCACTTCCTCATTTTAGCGATTACAATTTATAATATGCAGGTCTCCCATTACACTATAGGTATTTCACAGTAACCAGTCGGAAACATTCATGCGTGTAATACATATGCCTGCCACCCGACACGACCCGTAGAATACCGTGTTAACGGTGATGCCGCTTCTAAATTGACAAAATGACAGCAAGCTCGTGTGCATTTACAAATAAGGCAGCATGATTGAGCCAGAAGTGGAGGCAATGCATGCATGAAAAGCTCGAGAGAAGGTGGCCAAACATGAACCGAAAACCATTATTTCTTTTTTGGTTTCGTTCCTGAGTAAAAAAGAAACAAAATCGCAACGATCCGGTTTAGTTCCAGTTCGATACCCCGAATGCTCCCATACAGAGTTTTTCTGTCTAGCATTCTTAATGCACATAGCGTGACAATAGAAAGATTCTCACGCGTTGTCTTCGGATCCACACGCGTAATGTCATAGGTCTCCTTTCTTGTTCACCATTTAGCGCTGCGTGTTATTAGGATATACTACCGCCTGGTATGTTAAGATAACGCAAAAGTGGTGCTTAGCGGCCTCTAAGTGATGATGACACGGTGATTTCCCACAAGACGTCCGCGTGGCGGGTTCTTTAGTCAGCTCAAGCGCGCTTTCCTTCAAGAGGGTTCCACTCAGGTCCGGGGCGAACAACGCAGTTCGTACTGCACGCAGATGCGACCACATCGTTGCTCTGCAGCATTCCCTCGAGCAGGGATGTTTATGCCGCAGGAAAGGCAGCGCTGTCATCGATCGGCGGCAAAGCCGGCCCGCCACATCGCGCTCGGGTGCCTTCTGCGCCGGGCTCGTCGTATTCAGCGGGCCTGACCCGCTATTTGCCGCCTCCGGCGCTGCCATCTCTGGACAGCTCATCCTTGGGAAACTCGGCACGAAGTTCCTGCTCTCTCGCTATCTCTTGCAGATTGCTCGATCCTTTCTTTTAGCAACGTCGTTGTATATGGGCACACTTCGTGGAATGATTGGTGCAGAGGCTTGGCGATATAACGTAAAAGCAAAAATGGCGCAGAAACCATCGACGATGATTCTCAATGTTAGGGAACAGCCGAATGCTTCTAGAAAGCTGTTCGTTTTATTAAAAAAAGAGTGGTGCGCTTGCTGTTTCCTTGCGCAATCTCGTAGGGAACGGAACCATTAACCACCACATCTGACGCGGTAGTATACATGGCTTTACATATATGCAGATTCGTCAGATGTGCGTTTTCACCGGCGGCGCGCAAGCGTTGGCATGGAAGGCGATTGCAACCCTCCTCTCCCGCAGCCGCCACCAAAAGAGAGAAAGAGGCGGGAGAAGGGTAGCTAGGGCTGTCCTTCTCGAGTGCTCTACCGCAGCATCTAAACCCTCAGACGCGCCAGAGCTGGCGACAGCACGTCTGTCAAAGAGCTATAATAGTCGGTGTTGGACGACGAACGCGCGTCGCAATTCGGTTGCGACAGGGCACGCGCCTTTTGCATCGGCGCCTATACCGGCGGTGAAAGACCGACCATTACTAACCACCACGAAAACGGGTGATAGAGCCAAAGAAAGCAGTTCGCATTAAAAGAAGGCCCAGTAAGGTTCATTCATTCATTCACCTGTCGGTTTGTTCATTCGAAAACAATCATCTAGATCAATTTTCTTTATCGTGTATGTTGAAGTTATAGAGTTATCTCATTATTCTAAAGGTTTAATATTGCTCTCTTGTAGCGTTAGAATGATATTTTTTCGACACTGGGTCACCATTTACAGTTGTGAACTGATAAGGACTATTGCCATTTTCTAGCCAATTAAGAACTGACAAGTGTGGGGCCAATGTGTGCGGATAAGTCTGTGCAAAATTTTGACAGTGCCCTCTCGTTGTTTTGTACGTTGTTGACGTTCTAACAATGAATTCATTCTAAAACTGCTAATAAATTCTAGTGTGCATGCATAGTCTGAACTGAAGTAAACATTTTGGTGTCACAATAATTGAAAGAAAAAAAATCGGTTATCGGCCTCCTGCCACTAGAGCAGCCTTTTTCCGGAAGCCATATTTTAGATAACATCAGAACGCAGTACTTCATGTCTGCCTGTCATCGCTAGATGTCTTTTCGGACGTGCCGGAGTGCAGACAAAATTTTATCGATGGTGAAAGGTTGAATATTTAAAAAAATCTATATAAGACAGAAATGACAGATTTATGCACAGATTTCACGTTCCAGAGTCGTGTTATTATCAATACCGTTGAAAGAAGGGATAAGCTCAGGTTACCTTTCTAGCTAAAATCTTTTTTCTAGCATTGCACCTCCGAAAAGCACAGCTACAGTTAAAACCGGTACAATCTGAGATTAACAACACAGCAAGTACGACACGCAACGACGAATGACTATAGTTGTGGCACGGCTAAGCAGGGTTCGTTATTGGCCCATACGAATACTACTCTTTTGAGGCGCTCAAAGCTAGAAGAGCTGTCTGCCAAGTGAAATCAATTTTCTTCCTCACATATGTTGTTTTTATTCTGATCTGTGCAACGTGTAACCTCAGGCAACCTTTATGTTTGTGCACCGTACCGGTAACAATATCAATGTGATGCAATACCTATGTTTATGCGCTACAGCGTTCGCAATTCAAGCTGAGATGCAAATAGCAGTTCATGCGAATGCACGCTGAGGAACGCTGAAGATGTCGACGCAGTGACGTCACAATGACAAAGGGGACGTTCGTCGTGGGAAATAACGGTGAGGACAGATGTATGCTGAGATACGTACGATGCGGAAGGCAGGGGGGTAATGTCGACTATTATTTTTTCCAACTTAATTCATGTGTCCATGGCCTAATGGACACTGGCACGCCCCGCACACTGCTCCCGCAGGAACGTGGTCTCGCGAGAACGTGTTACGCAACGTGAGGCAGGCGCCTATCAGAGCAAGAAAACAGCAGCAGCCACGGCCGGTAAGGTCAGGGAGGATTTCACTGATAAAGCTTCGCTTTAAAAATTACCGCGGTATCGCGCGAAGGGCTGAAGCATGGACAGCGATAGCAGTGCCGGTTTTTATATGCTCAGCCTAGACCTACACTCTTGCACCCGCACGCCCACGCGACTGCACATCTTCTGCTCGTTGAGAACCACACTGACTCACGTCAACCCCCCCCCCCCCCCCCCCCGCCCTAACCACATGTGTCGGCCAATTAGCGGGCTCTATAGTTTAGAAACGCCATTACCCGTCAACGACCATGGAAAGTGGCAAAGAAGCTATCACTTAACATATATGCGGTCAGTGGTGATTCGATTTAGACGCACGTATTAGAAAGCGCCGTCATCAATATATGCGGCTGAAATTACGTACTAAAGTTAACTGGTCATAGAACGTAACACACACTATCGTAAAGAAAGGTCGAGCCCATCGGACACCGTAATAAAAGCACAAAGAACAACAACGGAATGCTGCCGAGCTGCTTTCGCAAAGAATCCACGCTACGCTAAATCGTATGGAAGGAAATCCATGAACTGCCTATGATTTTAACAGTGGCAGAAAGATCAAACGCCGTGATTCCCCCCAGTAACCTTACTTTCAAATTCTGCGGCACCACTCGGCACGCGACGGGCTGTGGAGGGCCAATTTTATTCGAGTGTAATCGCGGTTAGCCCCGCCTGCGAGAGAAGCCAAATAAACACACGCCGCAAAGCACTCACCCCTCCGTTCGTGAACAGCGCGACTTGACCGCCTGCAATGCCGCAAAACGCCCGAGCGAACGATGCGGACAGACCGTGCGGGCGGCAATCGTAGCCAATTCTCTCTCGCCTCCAACTCTCGTTTCGAGATCCGCCTGGCACGCGCGAAGCGTGCAAATGCGCATGCATTCCGAATTGCGGCGAGCCTTGCTTCAGCCATCACATTCGTATGGAATGGTCAAGCCCTGTCGACTTTATTGTTTCGCACCTGTAGCCGTTATGCGTACTTTCGTCACAGTGACTGTCGTATGATATATATATATATATATATATATATATATATATATATATATCATAAGAAGCCAACAAACAATGACACCAAGGACAACATAGGGTAAATTACTTGTACTTACTAATTCAATTAAATATATGATAAATTAATGGAAATGAAAACGGATGAAAAAAACAACTGTCCGCAGGTGGGGAACGCACCCAGGTCTTCGCATTACGCATGCGATGCTCTCACCATTGAGCTACCGCGGAGCCGTTTTCCCATACACTTTCTGGGGTATTTATGTTTTACAACTTTCATTTCCATTAATTTATCATTTCTATCATTCAATTAGTAAGTACAAGTAATTTCCCCTATGTTGTCCTTGGTGTCATTGTTTGTTGGCTTCTTATGATATGATAATACAAATCGGGCCCCTCGGTTCCCTTTCTTCTCGTTCATATATATATATATATATATATATATATATATATATATATATATATATATAATAGTTACCGTGCTATTCTAAGCATGGTAAGTTTATAATATCGCCCATTTTAGATTTGAGAGGGTGGCCGGCACTCTTCACTTTAAATAACTCTAATATCTGCCACAAGTCCGGATGTATTAAATATTTTACTTCATGTCTAAAGTGGAAATAAATATTACCAAATTTACAAATACGCACCATGGCTAACTGCGGCACCAGGTGCTGCGCATAACTGGACGGCTTACGCTAAAATCAAGTCGATATTCGCGCCGTATATTTGAGTAAGTACTATTGATGCTATCTCCAGCCAGAACGAAAAATGGCGAAAAATCTAGCGTGGCTATTACCATCATTTAATGTAAAGACCACCGGAAAATTTCAAAATGTGCAACTGTACAAAGGTTACCGTGTGGAGTGTAGGTATCGGCGTAATGTTAATCGTCATGCTTCATTGGCTGAATAAGACGGCCAGGGACTTGTTCCCAATTATGAATCAACCCTTGCACCACAATGTGCGAGCCGTCCTGCCAACGTCGTCACCATGTTATTGCCGCCCTGCAAAGGCGCATCCCGAATACGAATGAGCCGTTACCTGCCACACTACATGGTGCCCGACTGGACAATGCCTTTCGACGCTACTGTCTTGTAGTGATAGCTGTTAATAGTTAATTGCACATTTCGCAGCGTCTCTCACGAGTCTCATCACGTTTAGCATCATGATTCATTGGTTGAAGAAGCCAGCCAAAAATAAGTTTGCCTCCACTGCCGGCATCGGCCGGAATTACTCTTTTAAGCGAAGCATTTTTGCGAACTTCAGACACTTCGAGTCTATCTGTCTAGCGCGTTGCCTGCATGGTCGCGTCGTCGTCGTCATTCGAACTGCGTCATCAAACCAGTAGCGCACCCAGGATCTCTGCCAGCGGAGGGGGGGGGGGGGGGGGGGGGGGTTGACAGTTTGCCAATGCTATCTAAACAGCACTATTTTCAATTTTGTCACGGTAAATTGTAAAAAAATGCGCTTTTTGCGAGTGTGCAGACGATTGCACGTCTTCCTCTTAGTTGCAGCACTCAAATGCGCAAGGGAAAAAAAGGGGGTTAAACAAAAGGTCGGCCTCAGGGGGGAGGGGGGGGGGGCGTTACAGCCCCCCCCCCCCCCCCCCCCTTCGTCGGTGCGCCACTGCACCAAACTCTCGCCTCTGATTCTCTCGTACTTCCTGTGGCGAGCCATGTGGTGCGCCTAAGAAGATCCGGGTATGTCAGCTGGGAAACACCGGGTGGCTATTTGACCCTTGCGCCACAAAACACCAAATTCATGATCAACACCGGGTGGTGGTTACCTCCTTACGAGCAGCGATTCAAAAGCAACTTTCCCACCCCGCGCACGCCAACCGGCTCCTGACGCTCACAAAAGATCTTGGAAGACCGCCGCTTCGTCGAGAAGTGCGTCGATTTGGGGACATTGCGTTCCTCAGAGGTTTACTTGAGCAGCTCGAGGATGGCGTAATACTTGTACTACTGGGCGCAGTGGAAGTCGCAGTGACCGAGCTGCTAAGCAAGCCCACGTTCTTTCTCGCCCTCAGCGTGTCCGAGCTCCACAATGAGCGCTCGCTCAAAGTCATTCAGAGAGCCAAAGAGTCGGTCGAGGCGCCCCTCCGCAGGGTCGACGCCATAACCTGCAAAATGCTTCGCATAACTTGGATTCCCAGTAGTACGTGGGACCTGCAAAATTTTTGTGTGTGTACTAGGACTAACCATGAGAGTGTCAGCCAGCGCCACCACTCACGGCCATGGTCGTGGAATGTAGCACATCTTTTTTTATCGCAGGCGTCGCCTGTTCACGATGGTGTTGGGACCTCCGTTGAGCTTCTTTCTCCTATCGACTCAACCTCGTCCTAAATTGTCTTGGAAATAATGAAATTGGTTTAAATTTAATATGTCCGCTGACGAGTTATCTCCGCTAGTGACATGGACGGTCACTTAAATTATTCCTGCATTGGTCCCTAAATTCGCTGATTGGTGGAACAAAATAAATTGCGTCACTTGTTTGCGTTATGGCGCAAATAATTAATGACTCCTAGTTTAGTAGTGTGGTTTGCTGGACCAGTTTAGCATGTGATGAACATAGTATCTTGATTTGTTGACCTATAGGGTCGTCCCGTTTTCGTTCTCTTCATCTCTCTCTCTCTCTCTTACAATAGTGAATAGATATTCACTGATGCCGACGTGGTCGTTTAACTTAATATACATAAGGACATGAATGAAATGCATGCATTACCTGACATGGATGGTATGGCATCCATGTCATGACATGAATGATATGCGTCTCATGACATGAATGACATGGATTTCATCACGTCATGTGCCTCATGGCATGAAAGATGAGACGTATAAGCGCTTGTCATGGCATGTATGTCATGACATAAATGGTATAAATGACACGATGCTGTCGGAATCGTTTCCTTAAACTTATATATATATATATATATATATATATATATATATGGATATGAATTACATGGCATCCGTGCATGGCCTGACATGACTGACATGACATAAATGTCATTCCATGTCACTCTTGTCATGTCATGCACGTACGTCTCACCACACATGTCCTTATACATATCCACTTAAAGAAATGACCACGACACCATCACCTTATGTCATTTATCTCATTCATGACAATCTTGTCATGACATGGACGTTATGTCATTCATGTGATGCATGGCATGCCATTTCATTCATGTCGTAAATATCTTGACATAGATATACCTTGTCGGTAAATGGAACTGACCTGAATGACCATCACGTCATCACATGAATATCATAACTGAGATGAATATATTGCACTGAATGACATGACATGCATGTCTATAACACGATATATCCTGGATATGCATGACAGGACATGAATGTGTGACATTATTGACATGCCATGAATGTCATAAAATGATTGGCATAAATCTCACGTACAGGTCTTTGTGACAAGCTATGACATTATGCCCATCAATTTCATGTCTTGCATGACATGAAGGAGATAAATTCATGACATGCATGCATCCATGCACGGTATGCCATTACCGTGACAAGAACTTATGCCGACTCAGTGGACCAAGTTGTCTACACCAACTTGAGCCGATGACTATATAGGTACACGCTCTTGTTCGTGATGCCGTGATGGTCGTTGCATCGTCATTCTAGCTTCGTAATCCGACTCTCGCCTCTGAATCTCGCGTGCAATCTGCGCTTGGAACTGGCCTGCGTCCTGGCCGCTTGGAACTGGCCGCTTGGAACTGGCCTGCGTGCCACCTGCGTGCGCAGGTGGCACGCGTAAGGAGATCCCGGCACCTCAGCAGCTGAACACCGGGTGATCGTTGCACCCGTTCATACAGCAACTAAAAAGCAAGTTTCCCTCGAGCGTCGATTTCTGAGCGCCGGATGGCAACGCGCCGCCACCTCGTTCCTCCCAAACCTCGTACCGGACTTACACGGCCCTTTTCGTCGTTACCAGGCCGCTTAATCAAACATGGAGGCGTGCTCTTTCCTGGTGCACGTAGGGTCCGATTACGACAACGCTGCATCGAATTCCACTATGGCAGCGTCATCAATGCTCAGTCACGGCGAGCAACTGCTTCACGCCACTCGACCGAATGACTAGCAAATGACACGAGCTTCAGGTTGTGCTACAGTATCGCCGTCAAGTCACCCGTTTGGGTCCTCCAAGTGATACCACGTGCTGCCATCAGTGAGCATTTAGTTCCAGCGTTTACTACCCAAGTCGCACCTCCATGCCGCTGGTTCACATCAATTCGATCGTTCGTAGCAATCGTGCAATCGTCGTTAGCGTCGTCAGTCGTGTTGCTGCTGCCGTCACACACGCGCACTCGCGTTAATTCTAGTTCACTGTACTTGCGTCGCAGACACATATTCTGGATGAACACAAACACATTGGTCAACCTGGCTAATGCTTTGCGTAACCCAAAACAATGCTGCACAGCCAGCTGCCTGCAAAATGCTTCGCATAGCGTCGTTTCCCGCGTGGGATCTGTACACTTCTTTTGCCCCTCCACTCTGCGCGCAGAAGCCAACTTCACAGCGCTGCGTCACGCCGCGTATCATTCCCGTCTTCTTCGCTCATTCGCGCTTGCGCTAAAGCTCTTTTCGTTCTCACGAGCCTCCTCGGTGCTCGGCTCGAGAAATCGATTCGCATCCGCCGCTCTCTCGGCTCTCGCTGTCGCAGCCGCCGCGCCGTTGCCGCCCGGGTTGCGTCCTTTCCCAAACCGACGCCGTCTGGGTCTGACTCCGGCAGGCTACTCAAATTTTCAGCAGCGTCGTTGATGCGAGCGAAGCGAACCGATTTCCCGTGTCGTGAATAGCGATTGGCGCCCGCAAAGCAGGAAACTCTGTCGGTGTAGGCGGCCCACTTCCCTGTCTCTGTCGGTGGAGGGCACAGGACCTACATTTGACGGCGTCAGCTGCAGTCTGTCCGAGTGCACACAAAAAACTCATTCAGACAAGGGACTTAGCGGAGTCGACTCGCTGTCTCGCGCGGTCTGATTTGCTCTTGTCGCTCATGTGGCTCCATTCCTTCATTCATTCATTCATTCATTCATTCATTCATTCATTCATTCATTCATTCATTCATTCATTCATTCATTCATTCATTCATTCATTTGCAAATAATGTAAGCAACATAGATGCACAGAGGTACCCGTCGCTGTGTATAATCTGGCGCCTCATTCTGCATTCTGAACATGGAGTCGCTGGTTGGTTTCCTAGTCGTGAATGCCGCATTCACTAAACAAGGCACCAAGCTGAGGCCGTATTTCACAGATATCCATTTCGATTTCGTTCTCACTATGCGTCGTGTTGAGTTGCCGAAAATGGCAAAAACGGCTTCTCGGCACCGCTTGGGATAATAACGAAGGGCGACACTAATGCAAAATCAAATGAATTGTTAAAAATTCGGTCTCTGGACTAGTATTTTTTGCAAGCATGATGAAAAATAGCACAAAAAATGGGGAGGGGAAGGAGAGAGACACAACAAACGTTTGTTTTCTTTCGTTTAATGCGACAGCATTATAGGCGGACCTCACCCACTTTGCATGTATCGCCAGTAGCTGCGACAACTGCTCATCGCCGCGCTGCTGCGGGCCACGTTCAACACGGCAAACTAAACAGGGTACAAACTTTCGGCAATCCTAGCATTCCCGGTGCGACGTATCCGACTCACCAGCCACTGGCTGGCACGCTCGAAACTCCGGACTATATTCACGGCTTAAGACAGCGCCCTGTCTGACCGACATATCTTCTGCCCCATGTCAATGCTATTGAATTCACAACAACTTTCACACGTACGAGATTGCCACGAAAAGAAAGTAATTTCGCATATTCGCTTTCGTAACACACGTTTCTGAGGCTCATCGGAATCATAAATCCGCTGCCCTTTCCTGTTCCTGTTCGCGAATGATTGAGTGAGCGACTTTGACACGATCATGCATATAGGACCATGGATGCCAATCTGCCGAAGTGACTATACCCATGCCTTTCGGAGCCACGATTGCTGAACGCGGAATGCGGAAGCACTAGGGCTCCGAAAAAAAAATGCTTGTCATTGGATGTAGGCGAAGCTGAGTCGGAGTTCAATTTAGAGTGGCGAACTGACCGGGACCGTATTCCGTCTACCGTCATTCGGGCTGCGAATGCGGAAGCACTTGGCCCCGGGTAAAATGAAAAAGAAGATATGTCTCTTATTGGATGCTGGCGAAGCCAAGTCGAAGCTCAATTTGAAGCGGCGAATTGGCTGGCCGGGACCGCATTCCGTCTACCACCACTCAGGTGGCCGCATTCGATGTGCAGCCCCGAACGTTATTACCTCATCACGCGCGAAAAACCACATCTCGCGTAGAGCGTCTGGTTTCTACAATAAGGACCTCTGGCTTTATGCATTACGAAAGGTAGTCGGCGCGGGTAAAACGAAAGCTCTTTGCCGAATGAGCACGCTGACGCTTTGCATCGGTTTTACATTGGGCACGCTCAGATTTCGCCGTGTTGCAAAATTTGCCGTCTTGTTAAATGTAATGGGCTCACGTGGAAGGTACGCACTATTTCATTGGCTGAAATCGTAAACACGGTCATCCCGAGCGTCGTTACGAGACTCGCAAGCTTCGGCGCAGCAATCACACGCGCACCTGACCTGCGCATGCTCATCTGGTGATTGGCCTTTCAGGGAGACGGTCACTTTTGTGTGACGCAGCCTCCAGCGCGACATATAACTGCAGCCATGGGTAAATTGCGGACCCGGGAGACCGCAAAAGCCGCAGGAGACCTGGAATGAGGGCCCCTCCCCGCACAAGCAGGAAGACACCTGCTTGTTCCCTTATTTTTTTTTTTTTCAATGAATTTTCGTCCTCCTCCTTCTCCTCTGCCCGCTGCCTCGGCCATTTGGTGTCTGCGGAAAGCGACATCCCTCAAAGTGAACGACACAGAATATGGCCTCTGGGTGCACTGTTCGAAGGTACATATACACGTATATAGCGTCGTATATCGCCTGTCTTACATACGCACATGACTATCACCTAGGACGTGCCCTTGAGTGGACAGACTTACACTTTGACGCCGAGTGACAAGCGGCACAATCACAGGTGCATTCGCACGATCGCGCTTCTAATTTATGAAAGCCAGGCGTTGCTTCCACTCTGCATTAATGCTGCTATGATATATAATAGACTGACACTTAATGTGTTCCAAAGAGAAAAAAAGAACAAATACACATACTACAATGACTGTTTCATTCCGTCATCTTTCAAATGTGACCAGCAGTTATGAGCCCAGAGTCGTACGTGTAGATTTGATCTTGAGCATCCTACATGATCGCAGTCTCAGTGTCCCTCGATGACGCTTCGCTGTCGTGCCACTACCTCCACCGTCGTCGTGGTCTTCCTGCCTCCGTCTTTGTCACGCTGCCATCGTCGCCTTCCTTGTCACGGCCATTATCGTGTCGTTAATTGTTTTCTTAAAGTCTGTCTTTTTTTTTACCAGGCGTGCCTTAAACAACGCGTGACGAACGAAGAAGCTAAGAAGATGGGCACAATTGCCAGCTCATAATTGATGCTCGCAGTGAAGACAGGAGGTGACTTTAGACGTGGTCCTGTTTCCTTCGCGCATACCTCTAGATGTCACACAAAACAGCAGCAGCTCGCCTTGTGTTTTGAAAAACTCTCATTTCACGCAAAAACCTCAGGACACGTTCGCGCGCAAGGGAGTCGGCGGGAAAGCGAAAATCGACCACCACGGGGTGGCCATGTGTGACGGGGTGTTAAAGGCACTGCTTGCGCGGCAATTCGCGTTCACTTCGGTGTAGGCGGCTCGGGCTATGAGTTTGACGTCGATGTTTGCGGCAGGGTGAAAGAAATAGAGTTTACTGAGGCTCGTTCAGTCTCTTCTCGCGTCCATATCTTAATTTTTGCCCCGTTCTTTCGCCATAAAGGAAGTGGTGGCTGCTAAAGATGGTTGAAGTGGGAAATTCCTTGTCGCGGACACCGCAACTGTGTAGCTCAGAGTAGGCACCCATACTTTCACGAAAGTGTTCATCGAGTGTGCGGAGAGTTCATGATGCTATAGCATACTTTCTGAGTGATTCTTCGTAAAGCGGAGAAACTTAAACTAGCATACACTGTATTTTTGTTTCTATCGGTACACCATGCACCACACGCGCACGAACATAAAGCAAATAAAGCGGTGGCAACTGACGTTTTTCACTGCGGAATTGGCACTTCTAAAACACAAGATAATTTACTGCCACTGAAAATGGAAAAAGAAAAAAAAACGGCGATAATCACAAATGAGAAAAATTATCTAATGAAGCAGTCATATAGTTATGTATCTAAAATAGATGGCTCACACACTTGATTTACTTATTTCCCGTAAAGGCTGCGACTATATTAACCATAACTGGTGAGTACCTGCAGGGCAGCCGCATTCTTTCCAACTGCGAATAATACGTGCAGCCCAGAGCACAGTGGGCACCAGCCCACCTACACCCGGTGGTGCACTGTCCAGGCTGGAAGTACCAAGTCTCAAGACAGAAGAACAGGAACGAGGAACAAAATAACTTTTCACTTTTAAACACGCATTTCCCCCAAATATTCATGTCAAGACGCTGGAATATCAATGCACTGCGTGCTCTGAGTAGATCCCATTTCACCGTTCTCCACTTGTAGCGTAGCCAACCGCAGGCAGGTCCTTGGTTAACCAGGTTTACCTGTCGTTCTACCTTCGTTTCTCTTTTATTGCGATAGCAATTACATGGACACTCCAAGCGGATTTCTGCCATCGGCGTCGCCATCACCGCCGTCGCCGTGAGGTTCCGTATAAAGTCCAAGGGCGATAAAATCGTCGCCGCGCGCTGTATGCTGTATGTGCGAGTGAAATCGCGCGAGGGACGCGCGCTTTCACGGAGAGCGAAGGCACGGCGGAGAGCAAACGAGACGTCTTCCGTCGTGCGAAAGGCCGTGGGGGGGATGGGAGGGAGGGAGGGGAGGCGATGTTTAGCTGCGGCACCAAATGCGTATCTTGCGACCAGGCGCAAGGGGAACTGGCGACTCAATCTCCCACGCGAAAGGAGGATAGCGGGAAGGCAGTGCGGGAGGGAAGGGGTGCGGCTTCTACTCTGCCAGCAACTGCATACTTGTACTTTGCGCGCGGACTGTCGCGTGCACCGTATCTTGAAAGCGATCTCCACACGGCTCTTACATTTGTATGCGATGTGCTTTCGCCGCTCAGTTTCCGTTGAAGCGATAGACCGCACGAACCTTCGCTGGCGGCTGCTGTCGCGCTTGCTCACGCCAGCGTTTTGACAGTGGTTGTCTGCGATCATCGAGTGTGATCTATTCATGTTTGCTTGTGCGCGCTGACACCATGCTTGTTAATTCAGTTAATAAGTGAATGTGTCCAATTTAATGCAGCCGATAAAACTACTATCCTTACTCCGTATAGCTCTCTACTAATTTGCTGTCGCAATTGATGCTTTGCCTTTCGGGTGAAACTGCGACTCTTTGATTAATAAATGAAAGGCTATTGAGAACAGGCCAATACATGACGTTACACTATAGTGTATTTGGCTTTGTTAATCGTATCAAGCTAAAATATTGGAAATGTGGAGTTAAAAAGTTATAGATTGTTGTAATGTCACAACCCTTGTGATCACATCGAAGTGAAACTATTTTAAACGTAAAAATATTTTTGATGCGAAAGTGTCAAATGGCCCTGAGTAAAAAAGCCGGTGCCTCTCGTCTGTAGCAGCGAAATGGCACCTAAATTCGCATTGCCACTCGCTGCGACGCCACGTCACGAGCGCGTCTCGACGGAACAGAACAGGCGAAAGAAAACACCTGCCGCCGCTATAGCGCGCCAGGTGTTGCGTGAGGGGAGAGGTCATCGCCGCGACGCCACGTCACCCTCGATGTCGGAGGCCGGCGCGCGGTCCGTATATAGACCTCTCTCACCCCCACTGGGCTTAGCTGCTGCGCGCAACTGCCGGCCTTGGTGGTCGCTGCTGATTCATCGGCCTCTCGTCGCGCAGGACGTCGGTGCTGGTGGTGGTGAAAAACTTTATTGAGTGATGCATGGTGGGATGCGGCGTTGGCACCGCAAGCTGCCGCTCCTTGCTGGCTCGGGCAGCACGTACCGCTATGGTGCATTACTAGCAGCGCAAAACTCGAAGTACCGCTCAGCGGCGTTCAATCGGACATTAATGCTTTCGTATTCACACTTTCGTATCTTCCTTTTCATTCAGACACTCGTTTACTTTGCTTTCAGCAGAAAGGTAGAAAGACGCGTCAAAGTCAGACATTGCTTCAAAGATTCACAAAAGTTTATCAAATAAGGAAGGTATATTAGCGCCTTTTCATATGACCTAGAAGACCGGGGGTTAGCATATTAAGGCATCGCCCGGCGGAACCATATTGGACCCCGGAAGTTAGCACAAACAAGGCGCGAAGTAATACCCAAATGAGAGAGGCAGAAAAAAAAAAGGCGGTATTCGGAGCACGAGAAAGTTATAAGGAACTGCGTCTGCCCTAAATCATTTTTCTTCCCGTGCCCCTAACGGCACAAGTGCATTTTATTATACCGCGTCGGGGTAGATATTTTCTTTTCATTATTTATACACCCTTTTGCACGTCGTTCGTGCGCACTGCACCTTATTTCTTCCTTCGCACGTGCGCCGGGGCGGTTATCGGTTCTCCGTCATTTCGCGGCACATCGCACCGAGCACGGCCGCGGCGGCAGTTTTGGCAATCAGTCTTGCGACACTCATTAGACGAGAGGGAGCCACGGCAGGGGCCTCCCCTCCTTAGCTCCTTCCGCGACCGCCGCGCGACGCTGTCCGCACGCAGCCACTTCGTCACTCCTTGCGACCGACTTGTCTGGTGCGACGGCGACGTCCATTCCCCGTTTATCGCAGCCGCCACTTGCACGGGGCCCTCCCATGCCAACACGAAGCGAATAAAACGAACCCTCGGGCGGGCCACATGGAGTCGTGTAGAAAGAAAATGTGAGGGGAAAATCTGGCGCTTGTGTCCGCGTGAGCCGTCCAGAGCCGAACCTCTATACTGTCGCTTTCGCGAAGCTCATTTTTTTGACGCGTGGGCGCAAATTTTTCTCCGGCTGATTACACGGAAATCCGGCAACTATCATAAAACGAAACAATATGATGTTATTAGATTCAGTGCCTGCTTCTCGCTAGCGTTCCTATCTTCAATTTTTGTGTTTATGTGCCCACCTTTCTGAAGAAGGCGTTGTGCCCCTTCCTGCTCCTTGGTTTCCCTTTCCTCACTTCAAGTGTACATAGGCTTTCATACCAAATAATAATATTATTATTAATAATAATAATCTTCGGATCACACGCAGTGTGAGAATCGATGTAAGCGAAACTTTGTATGCTGTTTGCTTTGACTGACCATAATTAGCGGTGATGTTGGCGGCGAATGCGTAATTTCTTCGGCGTTTAGTCCAATACGAGAGTGGTGAGTTAATGTTAAACATTACCTTGCGTCCACCACTGCTGTTTGTCTGCGTAGTCCACAGAACACACAGGGAGACGTGTTTGCTTGAGGAGTTGTTGTCCATCATTGTTCATAATCTCCGAGAGGGTTGAGCATTATCATTGCCTCACATGGCACATCGCATCGTGGCAGAAGTGTCTAACTTTAATTGAATTACGGGACTGTACTAATTCAATTAATTATTATAATTCTATGCATACATTGTGTACATACATTTGCGGTCTGCACCACGTTTCGCTGCGTATACAGAGAAGACGCTCCTGTTGCGGTTTATGTGCTCCTTCTGCATACGTGGCCAGCACGCTGTTTGAGACGCCAGCTCCAAGCGCTCTCTTCAGGCTATGGAAGACTGTAATGTTCACACTATCGCAGCCCAGCACGCGACCTCGGCAGCCTAGCGCCTGCATTTTTGTCGGATAGGAACGCACGCACAGCACTTGCCATGCGCACAAACAGCGTAACGCCGCCGCAGCGGCGCCGGCCGGGATGCGTAGGGAGCCTACATTCAAGCGGCGTTGCATGTAGGCTCCCTATAGATGCGCGGAGGTGAGCGCCATCTGGGGGTGTTGCAAGAAACCCGGCGGCGCGTGCGAACAAGACCATAGCAGCGCCAGGAAAGTCGGGACAAGTGCCAAATAAAGCTTCGCTTTAAAGATGATGATGATGATGATAATGATGATGATGATGAATGAATATAAACAGAAAAAAAAAGAAAAGCAGAGTCAGCAGCCCAGAGTCAATGACTGCGCTAAACGGCTCCATTGTAATGTACCCCTTCAGGTGACCTAGCACACCTAGTCATACAACCGAACGAATGTTTACATGACTAACGCTCAAGATTGGTCTTCACTTGAACGCCACTGTGCACTGTTGTCGCTTTGGGCGCCTTCAAGCGGACAAATTCTAAGCTTTATTTTCCTTTCCGAGTCTTCGAACGTGGTGTTAAGATTGAGCGCGATATAAAGCAGCCGTGACGTATAGGGGTATACCGACAGCTAGTTCATCACCGCTTAGCCCAGTAAAAGAGTCGCGGAAAGGTGATTTGAATTGATCAAAAGTGAGATAACAAGGGACCTTCCAGCCCAGAACTCGGGGCAGTAGGGAGCCTACATGCTAGCGCTGTGCTTGCATGTAGGCTGCCTACAGGGCAGAGGCCTCACCCACAGTTGAGAATTTCTACAGACGGTTTTTGTATTACAAACCGAGTTCCAGAAAGACTACTCTTAAGCCTTCTGGAGCAACACAAGTTACGATAGCCTATAAATATATAGAACGCTCCAGCTGGAACCACTCTTGCTTTATGGTTAGAATGTTTGACAAGTGAAATTTATTGCTAAGTGCTACAAGAAAGCAGCATACATAAGGTCGACGCAGATATTGTTTATATCTTAACACATAGAGAACATGTGCCTATAGTATACTATGGGACAAATACTTATTTTTCCTGCGCTAACTTGGCTGTCAAAGATACATGATCGCAAGTTTTCGGCGGTCATGGCTGCCACAGTGCGGCTAAAAGTGTCTATAGGAACTGGGGGCTCTTTAGAACCACTTCGGTGATCATACGGTCTTCGTAGCAACAGGCAGTAAGACAGAGCAAAAATATCCGAGGACACCTGAGCACCTCTTGCGAGTTGTGAATGCGAAAGCATTAATGTCCACTTGAACGCCGCTGAGCGGTCCTTCCAGTTTTGAAATCCTCGCGGGCAAGTGAGCGCATTAAGACGCTTGGCCCGTTTTGATTCGGCCTTACCGAGGCGCCGTTAGAACGCAGGCGCGAGCTTACGCGGGCGAGGAACAACCGCAAAGAATAATTTCACCAAAGGGACTCTAATGCTTTCGCATTCCCACAGGTAAGCAGTCTGAAGTGCCTCTGCGAAACTTTTCTGAATTTTTTTTTCTTTTTTTTCTCAACGATGACGCTTTCAGCACGGCTATCGTGGAGAGTCTGGAGAAAGAGCCACGCTCCATTTCTAGACTTTAAAATTGAAATAAATTACCTTTTAGCCGCATGCTCTCAGTCATAGCATGGTCCATCGTCATACTTCGTGAAAGCGTTCCTCGTAAGCACGTAAAGCTTATGCTTTCGTCAATTTACCCTCTATAAAGTTTTTGTCTACATTCCTTTAATAGCGTTAGCAATTTGCGAGCCTAATAACACCTCGACATGGTGTCGTCGCGCGTGAGCGCCCTAGCACAATTGGGAGAATGTTCCATTTTGAACTTAGATTTTGAGCCGCTTTTTACTCTGCGCCATGATGCTGCGTTAAAGGGCTTACTCAGCAGACGAATTAGCTTAACACTGCCGTTTTGTGCCATGGTGTAAAAGCAAGAAATTAATAAATGTATTACATCTACTTAAATAGTTTCCTGAGTAACCACGGCGCTTGGCTGCGGTGTCATGGAGCAATGGAATTGGCATATGTTCGAGTGAGCATCAGTTGGTGACAGTTGGAATTCAGGAAATATTCTTCAGAGCACAGAACACCTCTCCATTACAGTGAAGCCTTAGGATGGAAATTCATGTCATAACAATCGATGCATCATGTGTCAGTGAAGAAACACGAACGAGCAACATTTTACAGCGAAGCTCCATATGGCGAAGTTCTGGCGGATCGCGTCCGCGGACAAAACTACGCGTAGAAGAACAATTTTCGGCGGTGGATATATATCGGTTTATGTATAAAGTGCCTTAGCACGGTTGTCAAAACGGACGTTAGCTTAAAGAATATGAGGTAATTTTAAAGTGATTCACAACAAGATCAATAAAAATGAGATTGCCCAATTTGGTTAATAGATATGCAGACGATACTTAAAAAAGCCGGCAGACCCCACGTCTTGTGGGAATCGATGTTATGCGAAGCAGAGGACGGATAGCCTACCAAGTTAACGAAACGACCATGAGAGCACGAAAACGTAGGCGGCCCTTTCATGACCTACATGACACGCATGACATGACATTCATGTCATGAGTCCTCAGGAGTCCCTTTAGCTACACCTAAGAGACCTTAAGGCGAAAGCCTTAGTCATGCTCATGACCATGACTTCGACCATCAACCTTTAGTGTTTCCTTCACTTAGTACCCACGTCCGAACCCATTTCAGTGGTTTTTGAGTGTTAATCTTTTTCGCTGAGTCATTGTCATTTATGCTGAGTCATGTTCATGACTGATTTCTAGCAGCATCCTTGTGTGTTTTCTTCACTTAGTGCCCACGTGCGAACCGATTCCAGTGGTTTTTTAGTGTTAATCTTTTTTCGCTGAGTCATGCTCATGACTATGACTTCTACCAGTATCCTTTAGTGTTTGCTTCCATTAGTACCCACGTCCGAACCCATTTCAGTAGTTTTTGAGTGCTATACTTGTTTTCGCTGAGTCATTGTCATTTTGCTGAGTCATGCTCATGACTATGATTTCTACCATCGTCCTTTAGTGTTTCCTTCACTTAGTACCCACGTCCGAACCCCATTTGAGTGGTTTTTGAGTGCTAAACTTTCTCGCTGGGTCATTGTCATGACCTACATGACACGCATGTCATGATATTAATGTCATGACATATCATTTATGTTCGTCATATACTCTTGTCAGAGTATGTCAATTTTGGTACATACCAAGTTAACGAAACGACCATGAGAGCACAAAGTCGTAGGCGGCTAGATAGATAGATACGGTCAAAGTAGCAAATGTTCGCCAAGAAATGCCTGGCATTTAAAATTACCTTGAGCGAGGATTGAGGCGGCAGATTTTCTTAACGCCTCGCATACACACTTCGCTAGTGGAATAGAAGCCGCTATAGCCGAACGCGTGTCGAAGCTGTATATGGCTATAGGTTCTGACCAGAAGTTCGTGCGTCGACAGGGTGTGTAGAAAAAAGTCTCGTCGACAAAATTGAATCCACAGTAGCCTGCTGAGCGCCGGCGGTGCTCCGTGGCTCCGGAGTGGATGGCGGAATAAAAAAAAAAACGTCATTGTGTACCCGCGAATGTCAGTCCCTCGCTTTGTTGTGACTATAGTGTACTAGATACTATACTTGTGACTTCGACATCGCTCTAGCGACGTTATCAGCCGTTGTACGTTGGTCTTGTTATGGCCAGGAAGCGCGTAGTCCGTAGGGATGAAGAAATGCGTGAGCAACATCGTGAATGGGCGCGAAGGTGACGGAAATCCGCTATAGCCGAACGCGTGTCGTCCGAAGCATCCGTAACGTCGGATAGCCGCTCGCTGACCAATGAAGAAGACCAGCGTGATCGCCTGCGCGAACAGTGGGCGCGAAAGAATCGATAACCAATTGCAGTACATCACAATGACCACAAAGCAATGGTTACCATAATGACAAAGTAAAGAGAAAATAAAACACGATAACAACAACGAAGTTATGTGTGTGTGTCCTTATTCAATCAATATAGCAATTGACCATATATAACTCAATATAGTTATCAACAGGTACAGCGACGCTGGTCTTCCAACTTGACATAGTGGAAGGGCTCTGAATTATTTCGAACGAGTCCGTGTGGTTGCTTCCACAATGAAATCCGCAGCAAAATCCCGCAACGAAACGTCGAGAAATCTCGTCAGATAAGTGCTAAGCACAATAAGCGCACAAAGATATTTATTTATTTATTTATTTATTTATTTATTTATTTATTTATTTATTTATTTATTTATTTATTTATTTATTTATTTATTTCAAGATACTGCAGGCAGCAATGCTGCCAAATCAGGAGAGGTTTACATCAAGTGCAATGACAAAAATTTCACAAAGGAATTTACATTTGTACAATAAACAGACGCTGGCAGACAATTCCACTCTTGAATTGTGAGCGAAAAAAAAAAGGACTTCTGAAACATCTTCGTCCTCTCCAAGTACGGGAGGATAACATTCGAATGATTAATTCTAGAAGACCTGTGTTGTGCTCGGGAAAGTTAAGTTTCGCGCGGCAGACCAATTCTGTTCTGATAGATCAAATAAAGCATTTTTAGTCTGACAATCTTTCGGCGGACACGGAGGGGTTTCCAGATTCAGTCGCTGCAGCAAATCGGTAACAGATGAAGAATATCGATAGTCAGATACAAAACTCCAGCAGCGAGGCGCTGAATTCGCTCTACTTGTGCAATATCTTTAACGTAGAATGGGTACTCTTAGTATGGAACGTAGTACGGAAGCGTACTCAAGCACTGGTCGAACTACAGTGCGGTATGCCTCGAGTTTAACACTGGACGGTGAGTCTTAATTTTCTTCGCAAGGTAACATCGGGTCATCACGCGCCGTTTACATTCAAATACTACCACTATAACACAGACTTAAATTCTCATATTAATGAGTCGCGCGTGATTTTTTTTTTTTTTTTTGACCGCGGAATGCTAGCTATCCCCGTTTCTGAAAGGGCACGCAACCTAGCTATTTTATCTATATCCGCGGCTTGTCTGTCTGGAGCAGGGCATATAAGCATACTTCTTGCGACAGAGCGGCCCTCCAACACTTCACCCTGCGCGATAACTCCGGAGCACAACCACACAAGTTGTTCGTCCGCAGCCACCACGCAATACTACGCGCACTTATCATTCGCTGTAAGTTATATTTTCTTTTGAAATCAGCGACAGGGCTAGTCTCGTTCGCAAGCCACAAAAAAGTAACACCGTTTTCTTACACATTTTCTAAGAGAGTAAGCATCGGCCCATCTTTCTGCGCTAGCATGTCTTTTCTGGTCTTATTTGCTATAAGTTGAAGCAGGGGTGACTCTGCCATATCGGCCTAATTTGTCCTACTAAGCCGCTTCATTGGCCAGTTCACTCGCGCGCTCGTTTTCTTGTACCCTTGGACGGCCCCTGCAACTTGTCCTATAGCAGGTACCTGAAGAATACCCCAGCCATAAATTGTTTCCTGAGTGTGCATTTCTCTGATTTTTGTCACAAGTGGCAAGCAAGGTTTCGGTGCCATCCCGAACACACCGTGCCAAAATTACAATGCAAGCGGCGATACACTGCGCTGTTACAATGCGCACCTGCCTAAATAGTACAGCGGCTGGTGGACAGGATCTTCGGAACGCGAACAGGCGCAGTAAAGTACGATTTACAAAATTAAGAGGTTGCCTGCGCGATGCTTTCGAAGTTGCGTGTAAAACGACTTAAATTTTCTGTAGATCAAGACAGTGGCGTCCGCACTCACCATGTATACGCTTGAACGCACGATTAATGTAACCCACGCCTCTATCACCATTTTCACATCTGCGCCTGTGCTTCTGATGTAATCGGCACGTAAATACGTGCAGTACATAATTGCTCACTGCCGTCCACGCTCTAACACGCTTAATTCCCAATACCCTTTTCCCCAGCACAGAGTAGCCAGTCTATTTTATACTGGCTGAACCACCTGTCTTTCTCCAGCGCCAGTCAGCGTCAATACCTAAGCAAAACGGTAAAGTCAAAGCGCGTATAGGCCGTTGAGCCGCTCGAGCAGCTTCGCGAATCTTCGTTTCCCACGCTGTGTACGTGTGTGCGGTGAGTGATGCCTCGTCCTTCCCTCTGTAACAGGGCAGCGGGCCAGCGCGGCGGGCGATGCCGTCGGGGCCCTGAGTAGGAGCGTTCCATGGGCCGCCGCCGCCTGCTCTGCGCCTGGCTGCTGCTGGCGGGCCAGCTGGCGGCCTGGCCCCAGGCCGCCCTGCCCTCCTCCACCACCAGCGCCTCCGCGCCGCACCACCCGCGCTGGTCCGACGCCGTGCTCAGCCTGGTGCGCCGAGGCCGGAACGTGTCGGCCGCTCTGCAGCTCGTGCACGAGTCCCAGCACTGGACCGCGTGCAGCCGCGTCTCGCTCGCGCCCCTGGGCGTGCGGCCCAACGCGCGCTCCTCCGCCTCGCCGCTGCTCGAGCGCCAGGCGCAGGTGGCCGTGCGCACGGCCAACCTGCTCACCTCCCTCTCGGCGCGGCTGCAGAACGACACCGAGCTGGTGTACGGCGAGGACCTCTACTACACGCTGGCGCGCATGAACGTGCTCAGCGAGGACGGCGTGCTGGGCAGCGGCCTGCTGGTGGTGCCCCGGGGCCGCGATTCGCCCGTGCTCAGCGTGTTCGCGTACGCGTCGCCCTCCGGGGGCCTCGCCTTCCACCGAAACTACTCGTACGAAGCGGACTCGGTGGACCAGTGCGCGTGGTTCGCCCGCCTCGCGGGCGCAAACTACACGGCGTGGCTGCTGCGGCGCTACGGCACCAGCGTGCTCGACGTGGCCAGCGGACTGCAGGTGGCCGCCCGCGACGGGCTGTGGACGGCGCCGTACTTCGACTGCGCCGTCACCGACGCCTGGGTGGCCACGTTCGCGCTGCCCTTCCTCGGCGTGCGCCGGGACAACTCGCTCGTGTTCAGGTGAGCGGGCGAATCGCCGAGCTGCCCCTATAACGGCAACAGAGCGCGATCCGTTTACGATCTCTTCTAGAAGACACTGCGTTAAATGTTTGGCTCACTTATAAGCCTCCGCAGGTACCTGTTAAACTAACTGTATGTTATGAAAGTGGCTACATAACCACTTCAGTCACGGTGTAGGCATTTGTGGACGCGACTTATTTCTCCCATTTAGGTGCAGTTGCGGCAAGGAATAAACCCCCAAAATTAGCTTTAGGGCGAATTGAACGTTCTGCTTACCTCAAGTACCTCCATTTTACTTCTGAGGGAAATCTATCGCTACGGAAGGTGGCTTTGGAGAAGGCACTACCGTGTTTGACGGCGGTGTGACGTGGGACGTTTCTCTAGCAATTGCGAAATATTTTTTTGTTACTAGTAAAGCTTGAAACCATTAATTAACTTGTGCAGGTAATTCACACTAGTGATTCAGTTATTTTTATGAAGAAACCTATCATTACAGAGTGCACAATAATTACATACTTAATCGCTAATTTTGGTGACTCAACATAAATGCAGGAACAGTCATGATACCACCTTGACTTGCTCTTAATGGAGTCTGCAGCACCTTCGCATAAATTACGTAAATTTCGTACATTTATCGATAGTCGATCGTAACTTGTGAATGAAGGGGATAATAAATCAAATATTGCAGTTTTGCCCTTCATGCGACACAGTGACCCGATAGCTGCCTGAATACGCAGCAGAAGTCTTGCATTCTTTCGTCTGTGTCGGTTGATCGGTTCTAGATGTTGTTAAAAAAAATAGTTTGCCCTTCATGCGACGCAGTGACCCGATAGCTGCCTGAATACGCAGCAGAAGTCTTGCATTCTTTCGTCTGGTATCGGTTGATCGGTTCTAGATTTTTTAAAAAAAATAGTTTTTTTTTATATTTTTTAGTGACGACCTTAGTCCAGGTCGTCTTCGTCTGAGGTGTAGGTGTTCCCAGGTGGTGGAGAACTGGAGAAACACAGCTTATATTTTCTTCTCTTTCTTATCCTGCCTTTCGCTTGTTGCCGCTCGCGTCGTTGAAGTTGTTTGATCTCGGTGGCGGGTTATACCGTGCTTCTTTCTCTTATTTTTATTTATTGTGACTGCACCAAATTTATTTTTAGAGTAATATAAGTCATGGTAATGTTATTGCTACCATTCGATTGTCCACATTGGCAGCCTCTACGCGAAGCGTAATCTGCGCCATCACGTGCGTAATTAACGAAGGTACGTTGACTAATCTTTTAATTACTGATATTAGGTGGTCAAAGATTAGTTATTTCGAGCCCGTCCTCGATGTTATTTAGCTGGGAAAGAAGAAATTCTCCTTAAACAAGCTCCTGTAAGAGCTACGCGAACAAATATTTCACACTGGAAGGCTCTCTGAAACCGAAAATGAAAACTGACGCGGAAAAAGAAACGAGTCACTATCGCGGCCCTGGATTCCGTCACGCTGGCAAAGTCGCCGCTGGCGCGGCCCTGTGAGGAGAGGTGCCTTACGGATCGCCTTCGTTATACTTTTTACTTCGGCAGCAGCGCTATGTGTGACAAATAATGGCGCTAAATGTACACCATGATGCTGTCCTGCACCTCTTTTCCGACGCAGCAAGCTTTTGGTGGCAGAAGTTCCCTGCTATACCGGCGATTAAAGCTCTAAACTAAAAATATTATTTAAATTCTGGGGCTTTCCGTGCCAGAACCACGATATCATAATGAGGCACGCCATAGTGGGCGACTTTGAAATATTTTTGACCACCTGGGATTCTTGCACACCTTACACGCGCACCTTAATCTAAGCACGCGAGCGTCACTCGTGTTCTTCCCTCCCCCTCCCGCTCAAAATGCAATCAAAATGCGGCCGCCGCGACCGGGCGCCAGACTCTGAACTACTTCTTGCCCAGAAAAGTAAAAAAGAAAAAGTGATAAATAAATTTGGATGACACTTAAGCTTCGCCTTTAAGAGTGGAACGCGACAGCATTGAAAGATCCCTGAATGCTTGTCAGCTTCGCGGCAACTGCAGCTTTCTTTTTCTCCACCTTTGCCTCTGCACGCCGCTGCCGTTTTACGTTCCCTATGCTGCCGAGGAGGCGAGCGCCATCTGGATGGTGTTCTTGCAAGTAGCATAACTGGGAGCGCCACTGTTGGTAACAGAATTGTTTTCTCGTACATTCAAATTACAATCCGACGCTATCATGTCTCTAGGTTGTGGTTAAGTCGTACTTTACGATTCTTCTGACTGGTTTTACTTTGAGAAATTCAATTTTTGTTCACTAACGCCTTGCGCCACGCTAAAGGCCTGCGACGTAAGGGTGGGTCGAGATGATTTTCTCGACCGAGGCCCTTAACGAAAACGAAAGCAAGCCGGCCGTGGCACCCGCTCGCGGGTGTTGATGGCAACATGAGCCATATGGAAACGCGGAGGGCGGTGAGGTTCAGGCTCACGAAGCACTTTAGATTTTCGTGCGAGACAAAGGTCTAAAACAGGCCGTTTACATTTGCGTCTGTTCTTGCGTACCTGCACAAATCTCCTCATTCTAGCATTTTTCCTTTCTTTTTCCATTTTTTGATATTTCGCTCTAATCATTCGGAGTAGCATACCAGGCGTATAGCATGGCCAATCACTCCAGTTGTTATAAAGTTATCGCGTTCTCTATGTGACGTTAATAGTGATCAGCTCTGAATTATACCACCAAGGTGACTTTTCTTCGCGCTTCTCTGAAGAAAAAAATTAATGAAGTGCTACATAGTGACAGTCAAGCGCTGTTTAACTTCCTCTTCTTCTGAATGCATCAATGGGCACATATTATAGATGGCAAGTTTAGTTACTTTTTCAAGTTTTAAAAGAACTAGAAGGAAAATTACCCTAATCAGCCAGGGATCGAGTCCAAGAGGGAACAAAAGGACAGAGGTGGGTGGGATGAATGGGCGACAAGAACAAAAGCCGCAGGCAATAAGCGCACTCCGCCAAATATCAAGAATGTGCCGGCGCGCGGCTATGGATAATTTCTGCGAGGGCCACGATCTCTCCGTCGTCCCGTCATTGCAGCGCAAATGGCTTCCCAACGACAGGTCGCTACAAAAGGGAAACTTTGCGAGCGGGAAACGTTACGCAGGAAGGGCTGTGGGGAGCGGCAAAAAGAAAGGAAGAGAGGGATAGAAAGAGGATAAAAGAGGAAGCGCACAGCTAAAGGGCCAGAAGATCAGCGATAACGCGGCGTGAAGAAAGGAAGCAACCAAGAAGACAAGAAAGAACATTTAGAAGGTGCAGGACGAAAATGATGGGACTAACGGCGTGTTGGAACTCTGTTCCCGCTTCCTCTACGATGTGCCGTGCAGGACTTTCCCAAGCTGACCGTTTTGCCGAGCGGCGCTTGACTGTACTCGCAAGAGGGTGTCGGTCTATCCTTCTGGCAGCCCGCATGACAAGGACCTCTTGCTGCCTTGCTAGCTTCTAACGAGTGATCGAACGATGAAGATTAAAAAACAAGAAAGATAGGTCAGAAGGCGCCAGAATGGCTCACCGAAAAAACAACGCACAAGACGGAACAGTGCCCTCGTTTAATTCATTTCGTGGCGTTCAAAGGGGAATCTGAAACTTGTGCAAAGCTGCACGCAATTCGTTCGGTGGAGTGCTACACCGCGCTTTGACGCTGTGGATCTAAGAGCGTCACGTACGCGTCGGGTCACACACACACACACACACACACACACGTGTGTGTGCGTGCGTGCTCTATAAGACTGCTGCTAGCAAGTAGGAGAGAATAGGCAGGAAACGCCGGGGCAAAATAAGAAAGAAAGACTCGGTGTGCATCGAAAGAAAGGCTGCGTGCGGTGGGTGAAGAGGGGGTGTTCGGCGGGAGACCATTACGCCGGGACCGTTATTAGGGAGGCCGCCATCGGTGCCCGCGTTATTAGCGAGTGCCAATTGGGCTCTAATGCTGTGCACAGCGGCGACCGGCGCCGTCTTGCGGCCGGACGCCGAATGAAAGGGAACGACGAACGACGGGTTGCAAGCGGGCATTGCGCTTTTGGAGATCCGTCCGAAGCCACAAGAAGCGTGCTTGCGCTCGGCTATCTCTATCTGACCTCCGGTCCCTAAGCGTGAACAAAAAATGGAAAAAAATGAAGAAAAAAAATGAGAGAGGAACCGGAGAGGGGGGGGGGGGGATAAAAATGCTTTCGATCTTGTTACCTTGGTCTCTGGTTAGAGTTGCGTGGGGATACGGAGCACAACGCGGAGATGTAAAATAAAAGCAAGAGAAAAGGAAGATAATAATCTGACTCGTAGGTAATTGTTCGAATCTTTTCTTCCCCCCCCCCCCCGCCCCTTTCTTTTTTTTTTTTTTGCACTTTGGATCGCCAGTAGGTGTTTATCCGCGTTTGCGCACGGCACTCATCGAAAGATGATTCGATGTCCTCTGTGCCAGTGAATGAGATCCCACGTCATTTCGGAACCAGCTATGACGGCGGCGATCGACGGTGTGGGCGAGCGCCGGTTGGACAACGCGGCTCAATAAACGACCCTACATCGGGGGGTCATTAGACGAGCGTATACGGTCCACGAAATGTTACCCGTAAGCCACGTTGGCAGCGTCGGTGCTGTTATCGCATCCGTCAACACCACGGCTACGCCCACAGACTATGAGTGACGTAATGGCGCCTGATCACATATCGTTGCCTATCTATCCGAAAGCAGAAGTATAGCGCGCGGTGATCAATTTTAAGTTTTCTGCATTTTTTAATTGCCTGTTTCAGATAACATAATTCTAGTCCTTGAGCTGTATTGTTTAGAGGGGCGGACATTACTTGCACGAAAAATCGAAACACATATTCAACGAATTAACAAAAATCCACTAATTACTTTCTTAATTAATTGCTTTACTGCACATATGGCAATTTACGAATTGTTGTACCCGGGAGTTTGTCAGGCGTATCCACTTGGAATGAATTTCCAGAATGAGACCAGTTTGGATATATGCGTCCTCAAAGTCGCCGTGAAAATGTACTGTTGGTCCAGTTATTTTTTTAACAAGATGTTCTTTTATGCAATGAAGCACGCAAGTAACTGCAACATCCACATATTTCGTCCCACACTTTGGAAAATAATATCTCGAAACTGGTGTGACCCTGCAAATTCAAGTGGATCTTACAATGTCACCGGTTAAAATTCGTAAATTGCAATATGTGCCGTAAGATAATTAATTAGGTTATCTAGTGAATATTTGTTAATTAGTTCAATATATGTTTCGATTTCTCGTGCTAGTAATGTCCACCTTTCGGAATAATGAAGCTGAGCGACAAGATTGATGCTAGCTGCCAAGGGCGAACTTTAAAAATTCTTTAAAACTTAAAAATTATAACCCTGTATATGTGGTTCTTACAGCCAGTCGCTGCTTCCTGCAAGCTAAAATTTCGCATATAGTTGGCATTCGGCGCTGCCTGTTTGGTCCAGAAGCGGAGGAGGAGGCTACAGGAAGGTAAAGCGGCGGAGGAGGGTGCAGCGGAAGCATGAGGAGGAAAGCGGAGGAGGAAAGTATGGCGAAAAGGTTGAGGAGGAAACCGGAGCGCCGCACGACACGTGCCCACGCCGGCGACCCGCTACGAGATGGCGCCATAGTAGCGTGCGCCGTCGCTCGGTTGCCGATGACGTCATAAGGCATGCGGCGACCGCGTCCATCGATAGCATGTATGAAAACAGAGCTGGCGTGGGCTTCCAAGCAACTGCGCATGCGCTATTATAGGGGCTTTATGCGCTACGTCGCCTGCGCGCCGCCGCTAGAGAATGCGCTCCGAACGAGCCACGCGTGATCGACGCACACACTGGATTTCAACACACCTAAATAGCTGCGCTCAAATTTCGAATTAGGGTGTATCGTAATCGCCGGTGAATTTTTTATTGCGATAGCAATTGTATGGACACTTCAAGCGGATTTCTGCCGTCGCCGTCGCTGTGAGGTTCCGTATAAAATCCAAGACGGATAAAATCGTCGCCGCGCGCCGTATGTGCGAGTGAAAGCGCGCGAGGACGCGCGCTATCACGGAGAGCGAACGCACGGCGGAGAGCAAACGTGACTTCTATAGCGCGAAAGGCCGTGGGGCTATGGGAGAGAGGGAGGGGGGGCGACGCTGTGCTGCGGCACCAAATGCGTATCTTGCAACCGGGCGCAAGGGGAACTGGACACTCAATCTCCCACGCGAAAGGAGGAAAGCGGGAAGGCAGAGCGGGATCGAGGGAGGGGGGGGGGCAGCTTCTACTCTTCCAACAACCGCGACCTTGTACTTTGCGCCGGTGCGGGCCGTCGCACGCACCGTATCTTGAAAGCGATCTCCACACGGCTCTGACCTTTGTATGCGCTGTGCTTTCACCGCTGAGTTTCCGTTGAAGCGATAGACCGCACGAGCCTTCGCTCTCTGCTGTCACCGCGCTTGCTCACGCCAGCGTTTTGACAGTGGTTGTATGCGGTCATCGAGTGTGATCTATTCATGTTTGCTTGTGCGCGCTGACACCACGCTTGTTGATTCAGTTAGTAAGCGAATGTGTCCAAGTTTATGCAGGCGATAAAACTACTATCCCTACTCCGAATAGCTCTGTACTAATTTGCTATTGCAATTGATGATTCGCCTTTCGGGCGAAACTGCTACATTTTTTTTTCATCCTTCGGTGGGCTTGTTCTTTCTGCCGGTTACGCCGACGCTCAACGCAGGAACGGGCGCCTAAGATCTGCGCTCTAAAACGAGACGGTTTGCGCCAAAGTAGGTCTCCGCTGGCGAACACTCACGTAAAACCACGTCGAGCGCGTGGGTTTATTTTACGCTCCTGCGTGCATACGCGGAGCAATGAAGTGCCGTTATCGTTGGCTGTTGATACGCACACTTTCTAGCCATAAGGACCAGCGCAGGGTATCACGGCCCATTAGTGTAGCATCAAAATGGTTGTACTAACGCGCCTTGCGTTTAATCAAGCGCTTGAAGCTGCCGTCACCGCGCGCACAAGCGTGCAGATGCTATTACAATGACCCGCCACGTCCATGGGTCTGAGCAAACACGGTCATAACCGAATGGTCATAATGTAGACGTCGCATCAAGTAGACGTTTGAAGCAAGCGACCAAACGAGTGTAAATATCTCGCTCTATGAATTTTATTCCACGGAGAACCGCGTGAGCACCGTCTTGTTACGAGTGCAAGCAAGAAATTCGCCAAAGCTCAGTAATTTTTAGATGAGTGTTTTATTATTATTGTCATTTAATTTTTTATACTACGCGTGCCTCTTTTATCCGTGTGCCGAATTTTGCGAATGCCTCTAATTCGGCACCGAATTTGCGCGCACAATACTTGTCGAGAGCAGACGTCAATGCGTAGAGAGATAGTGATGTAAAACATCTTGCAACGTACCCGTGTAAATTGCAGGCAACATAGCCGCTAAACCTTCGCACTCGTGCTGCGCATACCTCGTGATAGCGAGAGATGAACACGAAGACGAATAGGTAGTATTAAACAAATCACGAGGCTGTATGAGGGACACTGCCACAGTGGGGTACGTGAACCGTCTTGTGCGTGCTGCAGATGGTGTATGGGCACTATGGTAGAGAAATGACGTAACCGTAATGGATGGATGTAAAACTTTAATGAAAGTCCTGAGGCACGCGACTCAGCGCGCAGCGGGCCGCTCCCACGTTGGGACAGTCAAGCCATGCCCGACCGCCGCATCGTGGGCCCTCTGGACAGCCCATAGTTGCGCCCCGGCATCGGGGCTCTTGATAGCGGAGAGCCACTTGTCCTCATTTATTTGTTCCGTGCCTCGTAACGAGGGACAACGCCAGAGCATATGGTCTAAGCTAGCGAAGTCATTGCAGTGCCTGCAAGAACTACTGGCATAGGTGTCGGGATAAAGCTTGTGTAATAAAGCCGGGCTGGGATACTAGCCTGTTTGCAATAATCTGAGGGCCAATGCCTGCGCTCTATTTGAAAAAGTTACATTTATTCACGCATTATAAAGCTTACATGTCTAGCTTAGGTTACAGCTAGTGGGCGTCTCACGGTCAATATTTGTAACCATGCTCACTCACTAATCCTAGTCAGTCCGTTTGTTTTGCAAAGGGTGTGACCCCGTATACCGGTGACGCCAGAGATTGCCCTGTCGCACTCGTAGATTGTTGCCGCTTCTGCACTTGCATCAAGGTCCTGTGTTTGCATTCCCTATGGAGACGGAGACACTCAGCCGTGGTCAAAGGGTTTGGATATATCTTTGTTAGCTTTATGGAAAATGTCTCACGCCACCTATTGAAAATTTCTCCACTAATAGCAAACATTTCCACGCCAAGTAAACGCAAATTGGATCTTCAAAAATATCTCGCCACACCAAACTTACGCTTGCTCTCTAGTGTTCATTTAAAGGGGTCCTGAAGGTGATCTTTGATCGCTAATAACTCCGCCTTTACTGAAAAAATCAAAGTACTCTTTGCTGCAATGTATTTCTGAAATGGTCTATTTGAACTTCAAATGCATTTCTAGACTTGGATAAAGAATATGTTTCGGGGCCCCTTTAAGAGCGTGTAATGAACACCAGTTGCACACGTGCTGCTAAGAACTTGCACAGCGTTGAGCGTCACAGCTCAGGGCTTGCCGCTGGCTATGGAGCCATCGTTTTTCTTAAAGGAGTGATTTTCGAAAAGGAACGCGTGTAGTTTGTTCCTAATATACTGTCGCTTGAAGCACGTAGGCGAAAGCGAAAGAGCGGGTCGTTTGTGTCGTCTGGTGTGATCCCATATAATAGGGAGCACGCCTGACAGGACACCAACAATTCCGGGTTGACATTGCCACTCTAGTTCTGCATTCTTTCTCTTTGCACCGTCTGCTCTAGTCTCTTTATTCGTCAGTCATTGGCAAGAAGGACAATTCTGCGTTTACTCACCCTAATAACACGTGCCGTCAACGAACTGCGAACTCCCCCCCCCCCCCCCCTTCTTTTCCTACAGAAATACGAGTTTAACAAAGCGCATAGCGAGAGATCGCCGAGCCCACGCGGAAGTTCAACAGACCCCAACATGAGGCAATAACTTAGCCTCGAACATGTGCGCGGCTAGCTATGGCCGTATAAATATATAGCCTTTATAGTTTGCAGCGCGAAATGCACGCATTTGCAAGCGATATGTGTTCCGAACAAACTATACTAGCAAGAGTTTACGAAGCGTGACAGTTGTGCTTTACCTAAGTCCATGTCGCTGGTCTGCGAGCATTCTGTCCCTCACACTAAGACATCACCCCCAGCTGCTCTCCTCCTCCTAGAGAGAAGGCGAGCCATAGCGCCAGCTATTGCGGTACATGTTTACGGGCGCTGCGGCAAACCAACGCACGACCATTACAAGAGGCGCACGTCCGAAGGGCCGACGTATTCTCCCAGCGCACGGTCGAGGAAGGGCGCCAGCCTGTCGCCACCAGCTCTGAAAAGCGCCTGGCGGGGTCAGCATAATAAAAGCTAGGAGGGCGCTACCTGTTAGCGAAAACCCGTTCAAGCAAGCCAAGCAGAAATAATCTAACGAGTTCAGCACTGAAATAAAACGGCGTAAACTCGCAGAGTTTCGTTTAAACGTGTTCCAAAAATGATGTACGGAAATCAGAGAAAGGACAACGAAAAAAAGAGAAAAAAAGAATCGCCATCCGGTCGTCTTATTACTGACGCTTCCATTCGCACTTTTTTTTTTTGCCTTTTTTTTTTTACAGCATGACTGAAAATGATTGAAAACCGCGCCGGCGGGGAAGGAGAATTCAATTCCACGGAGTCCACGCCCGTTTCTGCGCCTTCCGACACACAAACAGAACCGCGCGAGAACTTGCGAAGTTCAATTTTCGCATCGCAAGGAGGAACTTCGGTATTTTCTTCTTGGTGTTTCTCTCTGTCTGTCTTGCTGTTTCTGCTTGGCTCCCAACAAGTCAAGTGGTGGACAAGGCGCAGTCCATTTTGTAACTCTGGCATCTTTTGCTTAGTTACCGCATTTTATTTCTGTCAAGAAATGGCCAAGACCCCCATCGTCTGCGCGCACCGTTTGCCTTTCTCGCTACGTCCTCGGAGTGCGGGAAATCTCAGGTGTGAGCACAACTGAACAAATGCAAATATTTGAAGGACGGCCGACAGGAATGGACGCGCTTTCCAGTATTGCAGCCCACCCTTCGCCCATCTATTTATTTTCTTCAGTTTCAACAAGCGAACGTCGACGAAACAAAACGTCGAAGCAGAGAACTTCAACTGATTCCCGGAGTTCTTCGCAGTATCGACAGACGCGAGTCGTGCGAACACAAAGCAGGACAGAATGGACAGCAGCATCGTGCGCTTCCGTTGTGTCGCCAAGTTCGCGTTTTTTACCAACAGAAGCGCTATACAACAAGGGCTATATACGTGTGAACACACATTTTTCAGGATGCGTATTCATCTGATCAACTCAAATTTCTGGCCTCTTGTGCTCTGCAGTCTATTGTAATAGGCTGTTTGTGTTAACGCCGAGGAGTCGCGTGCAACTCAACAGCCTTTATGGCCACGAGACGTGATCCTTGGCCGCCCATGGATGGCCCGGTCGGCGCTCCCAGACATCCGACCACGCTACCCGACATTTAGCATCGATTTTGCAATCTATCATTCGGCGCTGCATAGCTAACCAATGCAGGATTCTTCGTACTGAGGCGTCCCTTTGCTAATCGATCTGCGCGGTTTATAGCGATTCCGTGTTCACTGTCATGACCAGCCGTGGTGCAGCGCCGTAGCGAGTAAAAGAACATTATGGGAGAGGAGGAGAGAAAGTACCTTATGTTATACCCCTGACACGGCGGGCGAACAAGGATTATGTGAAGTAAACCAAATTCTTTTACGCTGACGGACCACTTACTGAAAAGAGTTTTGGCCGCCGACGTGCGGTATAGGGCACAGTCCCTTTACACGTTTTCTGTAAGGGACGCAGTAAAATACATGGTGTTACTTCTTTTTCTGTGATTTTCTATCGTTAAAGAGTTGAGCACGAGATTACCCCTTTATACCTGTAAAGCGGTTTGCACATTTTAAACAGATGCTCCTTTGTCCGTTGTCACCTAACGTAAATGTCTTTCTGGTAGTTGCCCTTAGTGCAAGGGCCGTTGGTGCGCCCGTGTGTCAGGGGTATTAACTTGTCGCACATTGCGAAAGCATTTGACGGCATTAAAAAAACAGAGGCGTAGCAAATAGCACAAATGGAATGCCAACTACAAACTGGGCCTTATTGCCCGGGCAGATATTCGCCATGTTTTGACTATAGGGCGCAACAGCACGGATCAAATATCAAAAATGGGCTATGGCAGCATCATGTCTCCTCACTGCTCATATCTGCTCGCAGCAAGATCGAGGAAAGGAAACGACATAACGGCGAGGGTGGTAATTCAGATAGACCACAATATGCGTAAAGGGGGAAACTGCGTCAGAATGGCACCCCTGTCTCTTTCCTAAAAATAAATGCTCTTCTTAGATTGCTTTCCTAGTTCGTATGATTCTGATTATGCATAGAAAATAGCACTCGTCTTCAGTCTCCTGCGTTGATGTTAGCCGGGCTGACGGCGCTCCCTGTGATAACGAGGTGCGAATGAAATGCGCATGTGTTCGAGAACAAAGCTCGATTGGTAGGTTGGTCTTGTTGTATTTGTTCAATTCCTCTCCTTTAATGCCGGTAAATAATTTCGCTGTATAAACAGGCACGACGCCACGTTTTCTTGAGGTATAAGCCTTTAATTGTATTTACGTCGTTGCATAAAAACTAATCAGAAGACAAGGTTGGCGAGATAAAGCCTCAGGTGCCGTAAACCTCCGCCATCATTCATAGAGCGACTAACCGGCGTCCAAGCGGCGAACATCATTCAGCGGCGACAACTCGACGCCTGGCCATCAAAAGCGAGGCTTGTCTGGCTGGCTAGATATTTTCACACCGCGAATGTCGCCACCAGAAGATGGCCTTGACGATGTGCACAGCCTTGGTGCGACATACTTTCGCTGACCATTATTTTTAGTGCAGTATTCGCATAGCAAGAACAAGATATATTTGGCGGACAGTTCCGTTATTCCCCAAGAACATTCCGGCTAGACAGAAAAAATTGGAGGACGCTTAAGCTTCGGCTTTAAGAGTGCAACGTGATAGCGTTACCGGGACCCGTTCGCATGGCATCTTTCTTTGTGAGTAGGCTTCACTGCAAGCCATAACGTGGGAAAGCCAGCTTACAACGACCAAGCTTACACCCATCCCCTTAAAGTCGGCTTCACTATTAAACACAAATGCATTGCTTGGAAGACCGTTTTTACAGGGGCAATATAAGCCATCTTACATCAAAATGTGAAGGCCCTAGGACCTTTTTTTATTATTTTATTAATTGTTTGCTGTTGCCCCGAGGCGCGCGCGTGTCCAAAATTTGGAGGACGCTTTAGCATTCAAAGATCCCTGAATGCTTATCAGGCTTCCCGGCAGCTGCAGCTTTTTTTTTTTTTTCCACCTGCGCGCCGCTCTTTCCACTCTGCGCGCCGCTATCGTTTTACGCTACCGTAACGCTACCATAGGGTGCCTACATGCAACGTAGGCTCCCTACGCTACCGTGGAGGGGAGCGCCATCTGGATGGGGTTTCCGCAAGTAACCTACCCAAACGCACCGCTGTATTTATGGTAGAGATGCTGGAAAAGGGGTATTTGTTTGAGTTTCCCCGCAACAAAATTAAGTTTTCTCGTGCATTCAAATTACAATCTGACAATACCATGTCTGTAGGTTGTAGTTAAGTCGTACGTTACGATTTTTCTGACGGATTTTCCTTTGAGAAATTCAATTTTTGTTCACTAATGGCTTGCGCCACGTGGAGTGCCTATATGGTCTGGGTGGTTCGGGTGAATTTCTCCGCCACAGACGCCGATGCCGACGCCGGATTTTCTGCTACACAGGGCCCCAAACGCTATCGCGTTAAAATACACGCAAGTGTACAACACCAAAGTGCACTCTTTCTTTAGAGACATGCCTTTGTGGAAGAAAATGTAGGAGATGGTTAAGTAGTTGGAAAGGAGAAAACAGGGAAAGGCAAGTGCTTGGCTTCATGGCATGCTTAAGTTTGAAAAGATACGGCGAATAATAGTATGTAGATCGGATGTTGCAGATTCCTGGTTCACCTTTAAATTTCGCACGTGATCAGACCGTGCAGCAAACTGAGATAAGACGCCCGCGCATAATTTTTGGAGCTTGCCACCGGATGCCTGCTACGTACCGTAGACGGCACATACATCTTTATTATTTTTTTAAGAGCTAGCTCGCACTTATTTCTTATCATTGCGAATTCAGAAAGTCTGAAGTGCCATAATCTTCTAGCCGATGAATTAGTAACACCCAAATGCAGTCTTGTTGCGAAAACCTTCAACTGCAATCTTCCTTTCTCCCTTCTCTCGTCCATGCGCATACAGTATCGAGAACAAAATTATGTTTATAAATTGCTAAAAGAAAAATTTCCTCAGCCCCTACGACATACTTTCTTTTTCTATTCGAACGCGCGTGAAAGGAAAAACTGCTATCCTTAGACAACTATCGAAACAGATTGAATCTTGTATTTGGTAGCACTGAAAAAAAAAAAAATACGACGAAGAACTCGACCGTAATGAATGCTCTCTTCAAATTGGTACCTCTGCGACGTCGTGCCGCCATTGCGCAAATGCAAATTCGTGGAAAGCTCGGTCCCGGCATGCATTCGGAGCTCACTCCGGATAACACAAAGAAACGTCGTTTTCGCCTCCGCCCACCAGGTGAAAAAAAAAATTACTCAGAAGAAAAAAAAAGTTAGGGCAAATAATATGTTCTGCGATTGCTAGGCAGACACTTTCCGAACTTTAAGCCTCGCGCTTGTCCGGTTGCACAACTGCGCAAAGCCAGTGGCGAAACATGTGAAATGCGCATTGAGCGAAAGGAGCAGAAAGGAAGAAGAGAAAGGGGGGCTCCTACAATACCCGGCTCGGCAACGAAATTCTCACAACCTCGAAAAAAAAATCGCGCGTCTCTGACGCACGGACGCATGAAAAAATAAAAAAAAAACCTCTCAAAGCTCTAAAACTAAAACGCAAGACCACGCAAACTGCAAGCCGCAATGAGATGCCTGCATTCGACAGCTGCAGCTTTGGCTTCGGCCGCGGCTTCGGCTGATGCGTATACGCCCAGCCGTTGTTGCTCCCTGTTGGGTCGTCACAATACGCGCTCACGCACGACGTCTCCGCCGCGCACCGCTGTTCTTGCTGCCGCTTGCTTGCTTGCTGGTTCCGGCGGTTTGCGCGCGTTCCTCCGTACACCAACAGCGGCGAGAGTCCAATTTTAAGGATCCGGCAACGATGGCACTGCCTTCGAGCCTCCCCCATCTATACCACTTTTCCTTTTATATCTGAGGTGCGTGTGCGGCGAGTCACAGAAAAGAAATAAGGATAAAGGAGCGCAAAAAGATGCGAAGCCCTCGGAAAGCTAACGAAAGAATGCGAGAATAAACGATTCTCTTTGGCTGCTACTGCGCGCAACCAAGAGCGGCCTGAGCTGCGTGGAATTCCTCGACCCGCTCCTGCCTGCGTACCCTCGGTTTGCATGACGGTGCCGCCAATGCGTGGCCAGCTTTTCTTTCGTGCACCGCAATAGAAGAGAGAGACGTTGCGGCAGGTCTTTCTTCTTAACTTTTTCTTCTGACTATTTGTTTTCCGTATCCGCAGGCGGCAAAGTCAAGGCAGCGAGACGTATCTCGAGAACACCCGGCGCACACACGCGACGCCACTCTCAGTGCTCGCCACCGCTTGGTCCGCAGGGAAACCAAGCGGGCGTCGGTGTATAGGAAGAAAAACTGGTATAGCGCTGGGTGCAGCGCTCGTTCGCTTTCGTATAGTATTCGGCCAAACTGCGCGCGAACCCACGGCCCGAATACACGCTCTCCCCCGAACCACTTTCCGGCGTCGCTGACTTCGAGATCTGCTCTTGTGTGCCGACCGCGCGCCTCGGTATAGGCTCTGATGACGCCGTAGTTATTTGTTGTTTCCTTTGTTGGCCCGCGCGGCGTTTCTTTCCCGTTGCCGGCTGCTATTGTGTCGCTCGACTTCGGTGCCGTTCTTCGTTTTCTGCTTTGCTGCGTTCCCTCGTTTTGTGTTT